>NC_135331.1:66377508-66680008 GCF_023851605.1 Tamandua tetradactyla
GAAGCTCCTGAAATCCTAGAGTAGCTAGATGGCCTTGTCTCTCTTGGAAGAAGCCTCTTGCTGTTTAAATAGAAGCCCTTTAGGAGAAGACCTGACCCACCTCCTCTCATCAGAAGTGAAACAGAGAAAGGGGTGGGGGCCCGAGAGGAAGGATTTTACAGGAGGCTTGCTTTTCTCCCCATTGAGCTTGCTTTCCACAGGAGGTTTCTAAAACAATAAATAAATACAAAGAGCCAAACACCACTACCAGTTCCCTTTATTCCTTGGGATTCTGGTTAAATCTGTTTCCCAGTTATAAATTAATCTGCAAAAGCCGCTGTGTGCTCAGCAGTAATCAGTAGCATGCGTGTTCCGCAGTGTTTAGCATTGCCCTTGAAATGGGCTATTAAAAATAATGGTTTTACTATAATCTCAGACCAGCTTTAATTTACAAACATGTATCAGGATAGATGATCTAAATATGAACGGGATGGAATGAAAGAATAGGCTGGAAGAAATGTTTAGCTTTTGGGAAAGCAGAAAATAGTGTTTCATCAGCAGCATTTAGAAAAGATAATCACATTTTTTAAAATGTATCCAGAAGGAATTATTGTTTTTTTCCGTCTTGTTCTGTTCACTGCTGTTCACCAGGAAAAAAAGGCACTGGAATATATGAGAGTTGAGGGTGAGCTGATAGATTTTCTGGGAGCTGTAAAGATCCCCCCTTTGGCTGATGGCAGGGCTAGGGTGCGAGAGGTTAATGTGTTTTCTTCCTGGTTTGAAAAGGGCATAAACCCTCCTCGGGCTCCTTCCTTCCTCCCCCAGCTGCGTGGATGGCAGAATTTTTAAAAGGCCCAAAGATTTCCAATAAGGCCACTGACTCTGCCTTCATTGTGAAACTGTTTATTTAAAATAAGTCCATATATTAGTTAAAGCCATAAGAAGTTAGTGCTCTAGTATTCGAGTGATTCCCACAAGACTGTAAGCTGATGCCTCTTTTAAGCCTTAAACTTCATGGTTGTCCCAGAAGTAAAAGTTCTGCTAATGGAGACCCTATGGGCATGGTACATTCCAGCACATCATTAAAGGAAAGAAAAGCAGTCCAGCCAAAGCCAGATGAAATGACTGCACTGTCCACTTTTAATAGGCTTCCTGTGGACAAACAGCACTGTAACACTCTGCAGAGGACAATATTTAAAAACAAGACAACTTGCTGGCAGTTTTCAATACCATAAAGTTAATAAAGTATGTTCCCATTCACCCTGACATTATGTTTTAGTTTATAGAGGAAGGCACTTTATAACCTCAGCCTAAGTAGAGTTCCCTTCATTCTGCAGCTTTAGGTTTCTTGAGGTGGCTAAATATACACTGAATGTTTTGTTTTAACACTGTTTTTTGTAGCTTTTCAAGCACTTACAAGTGCATTTTTACATTTCTCAAGTGCAATTGCATTCAGGGGGATCCTGTTAAACCCTGTTTCATACAGGTCATGTCAAGAAGCATGAAATAATCTGAGAAATTGACATCTGGCTGAACAATAGCTTGCTAATTAAATTAGCTTTGTGTACAGATATTGATGTGTGTTTAAAAAGGAAATCAATGCTTCCTTTTACATGTCAGAATGGGATTTTGTGAAATCCTACCTAACCTGAGACAATGGTAAGAAAAAAATGTATGTCTTTAGGACTCAAGAGTCTTTCCACTGATTCACGTACAAACATTTCTTCCAACACAGAAACTCCAATTTCTCTCTCTCTGACTTTCTCTCCATATTCATGACCACCCACAATCTCTTATCCCAAATCTTCTAAGGAAGTGAGAGTTCAGACAAGAAAAACTAGAACAGAAAGCCATGGAATATGTACCATTCCATGTCACATTCTGCTTAATATTAACTACTTTTATTTTTTAGCCGGAGGGTGGGGGGCAGGGAGTGTTTCACAAGCTGGGTTCCCTAAATTTGAAGGCAAATTCTCTGATACTAGGCAGACAGGCACAACAAAACGGTCCTGTGCAAACAGCTTTCAAACAAAAAGGGCCCTTGAGTGTCCACAGTCTCCCAAATACATCATCACTACTCAGAAGAGATATTTCTGCTCATGCTAGGTGGACTCTGACTTCTTAAAAAGAAATGTTGTGTGTGTGTGTGTGTTGGGGGTAGGGGAGGTTGTTAAAAAAGAAAAGAGGAAATTAAAGGTAAAAAAAAATGTAAATAAAAAATTTCCCTTGGTCTGGAAATGGGCCCGACTGAAAGCATGTTAATCTCCACCTCAGTAATTTGGTTCTCCAGGAGAAGACAGAAGCCCTGCTGCTGTGCCCTGCACTTCATAAATCACATCTTTATGTGGACAAGATCAGGGCATCTAACAGCTCAGACATGGGCCTTTGCAGCGGCTGGAGGACTCAGGCATGTTTACTCTCCCGTTCGGCTCTCTGAGGAGTAGTCCAGCACGCTTCTAATTACTTTTGATTATTTTCATTTGCTGGGGTCAGTCTGGCTTGCCAGGACTGCTGGAGGGTTGATTTCCTACAAATCTGGATGTCTCTGTAGGAAGGCACTGTGTGAGTTCAGAATTAGCACCCCGTTATTGTCCTTGCAACAATCCCTCATAATGGATACTGTGATAGAAAAGTCTCCCCAGTGAACCATTACTTACTTCCCGTTTTATTAATTAACGACATAAGCATGATCAACTATCTGATCTTATAATAAAAAGAAAAAACAGAAGACTTTCTTAACAGTCAAGTACTTTATAGCATATTTGGCTAGAATGAAAGTAGATTTTTTTTCCCTTCAACTTTAAATATATTTAGTAATGACTAGCAGCTCTTGGAAACTAAGATGAAATACTTTGCTGAAACAACAGCTCAAGTGAATAAATTATTATACTCAAAGATTTATTTCCTAAACTCCAATTAAGGCTGCCATATTTTAAATATTTTTTGTTGAGCCATTTTGATGGATTTCAGGCCTCCGCCATTACGCTGAGTGGTTATTTTGTGGCTAAAACACAACAGCAAAAAATTTATACCAAGTTTAAGTGAAAACATTTTAACAAAATAAAAACGTTAATGAAATATATCATCGTCAAATTTGGTAGAAGAAAAGAGACAAAATGCCATTCGTTTCCTTTTCCCTATTACCCTAAAGTAGAGATGTTTCAGGTTCTGATGCGTATACATTAAGAGTCATTCAAGAAAATTATGATGATTAAATATAAATATTCATGTCATGCATATAGCACATCCATCTGGCTGTCCCTACAATAAGAATTTTTATACTACCAGGGAGAAATTAGTATTTTTTTAATATATAAAAACTAACATGAGAGAAAAAAAACATGGATCATGATTATCTTTAGTTTGGAAAAGACAAATTTCTCATTGTTTCTACCTTTAGACCAAAGAATATAGGTCTAAAGACATGGAATTAACCTCAATCTTTACTGTAAGTGGTTAATTTTTCATGGTTTCATGAATTTCAATTATAAAATCTTTCAAGATACCCTTTAGCTCATTATACAGTAATTCTAGGGTCAGCTTCTGCACGATGGCTTTGGAAGCACCACTTAAGAGTACTTTTACATTTACAGCCTTGTGGGGACAGAGGGATGGAAGGCCTTCTACTCTTGTCTCCACTGTTAACGGTGTGGCTTTGGGTAAGTCATTAACCTTTAAGTTAGTTTCCATGAAAGTTCCATAACATCAGCCTAAGAGGAGTGTTGGAAAAATAAACTGGGTGAGTATGAACTGTTCTAAGTTCATGGGAACAGGTCAAACCTCATCTGTGAGTTTCACAATATTTGTGTGTGTGGATTGGGCTAGAGTGTACTTACCCACAGACACATAATGTGGAAGATGGGCTGGTCTATACTTTGCTGAGTGGTGAAGAATAAGTAATTGTCTAGCCTCTATCTTCCATTCCAATGGCGGCTGCCCGAATCCTTACCCTGACCACGGAAGAGCAGAATTCTAAGAAAAATGTTTTTTTCCCCTCAAGCTGTGCTACCCCCAAAGATGTCCATCTCTGTCTACTTGCAGCTGAGTCTATTCTGTCCCACCCACTGTGTTCTCTGCCAGTCAGCAAGAGGGAGTGTTCTGAGGCAGAGGTGGAATGCCACTGAGATCCAAGAGCCCTAAAAAGCAGGGTAGGAGGCCACCCAGGCACACACACACAACACACACACACACACACACAACCAGACTAGTTTTAAGTCAATATCTATTACTAAGGCGTGGAGGGTAGGGTTTGGTTCTACCTTATTCACCCTTCTTGCCCAGAGTCTACCATATTGCTTGGTATATAGTAGTGCTCAATAGATGTTTGCTGTAAAAACTCATCAGGTCCTTCCTTGACTTCCACTGCCACCTGGTTAGGATCCCTTGCTTGGTGGCCTGTGACCACTAGTCTGAATTATTGCAATGATCGCCTCACAGAACTTCTGGCCACCACTCAGCTTCCCCCCAGTTCATGCTCAATACCACTAATCCTCCCAACCACCAACTCTCACTCACTTCCTTGCTCAACATTTTTCAGTGGGTCCCAACTGCCTAATAATTGAGTGTGAACTCATCCAATTATTTTCAGAATTAAACGAGGCAATCTACATAACTCACTTAGAATCATGCATGGCACACAGCATATGGGAAATAAATAAAAGCTACTATTGCTATTATTATCATTGAATTATTATTATTATTCCTCAGGCTAGAATTCATTTTGCCTCAGTCATCTTAGATGAACTCTTATCTGATGGATGAAATCTTATCTATCCTTCATAGCCACCCCTTTTATTATGTCCTCACTGTTTCTTCCCAAGCAGGCTTGATCTTTTCATACTTCACCCCACAATCATCGGTACTTCTCTCCTACTTAATAGCCAGTTCTGCCTTAACAGACACACGTAGGTGGAATGGTCTTCTCCTCTTAAGGGCCATTGTAAGACCCTCCACTATGAAATCAAGTTATATTCTCACCGACATCTTCAGTAGCATCTTTTCACAGTAAGTTAAACTTTTCTTGGAAGGGCAAAATAATTATGGCTAAACATATGGGGAACTGATATATTTAATATCCAAGGAAACATGGCTATTTACCACTATTTCTCCTGTGGGATTCAATTTATGTACTGATAATTCTTTTTTAGGAAATTTAGAGAAGGAATTCCTGCTGCTGCTGCCTCACAGGAGTAGCACCTATGGCCCCCGCCTCCCTGCAACATACTGTCTCTGTACCAGCTACCTGCCCTTTTCCTGGGCACAGACCACGGACATCTTGGATTCTTCCTTCTCCCTTGTCCCCAGTGGCCAGTCATTGGCTTGATCCGTCTGTGAAACTGTATCAACAGGGCCCTTACCTTCCCATTGGCACACGTCTAGTAGAGGCCCTGGACCCCTTAGGCCTCAATTTTTATAGCATCTTTACACCAAAATTAGTCTCCCTGAAATAACAGTTATCACAATAATCCTTAAAAACATAACATAAAAAGTAAAAACAAATTAACAAAATCTCCAGTGACTCTAAATTTGCTGGAAAATAAATTCCTAACCCAAATACAATCTTCTCCATACTTAGAGGCCAATTTTTTGATCCAGGCCTTTGTCCTGCTTCTTCCCTCTACACAAATCTTAAGCTCTGTTCAATAACTGGGGATATGAGTAGAAGCTCTATGTCTTTTAATTGTGCAGATGCCAGGATGCAGCCCTTCACTTCTCTTTTCCCTGTATGCTCACAGTCAGAAGATGAAAAAGTGACCAAGGAGATGAAGTAATAGTTTCATTTATCAAAAAATCATACAGCGCCTTTGAAGTTTTCTTCCTTGAAATTCTTAGGGTACTTATTGCTAAAATCGTTCACCTGAGATAGGTAAAAATATCACAGGTCAGGACAGTCTGCACATGAAGCTGTTTGATGGCAAGGCATACTTTTTCCACCAGCATTTTCTAATCAGTGAATTGCTAACAAATACTTGAGGAAAGCATTTTCTGGGATGAGATGAGGTCAAGACGGTTCCCTCTTGTAGCTTCATGGTGAACATCAACATGGTAAATGCTCTAAGAGTCTAGGAAGTTCTTCAGGGAAGAAACGGATTTGGCTTGCTCACCTTGGAACTGTCCAAAGGTAAATAAAAATATTTGAAAGCCCCTTTTCCCTGCCACGGGGACACTGAGGGGAGCAATTTTGGAAATAAGGCTTTATACTACTCTGTATCTCTTTCAGTAAAACACAGGTATTACCCCATATCTATTTTTCTACCAACTGATTAATGTACAGTTTTCAATTCATGATACAAAATGTCACTAAAAAAAACAGCAATAAATAGGAAAAAAAAAAAAGGCAGCCTCAACTTTTCTTTCAATATGTGAAAGCATCTGGAAATTCTAGGACGCTCACAAAGGAGGTGATCAGTAAACTCTAGTCAGTTGCTCCGTTGCCTTCGCATGGGGATAACTGTACTTCAGTATAGGGTATGAGAACCACACAAAGGAATGTGTGCAATCTCATCTGGAAATCGGCCCCCTCCTTCCTATTGTCTTCCATTAAAAGCCCTTCTAAAGCATAGATTTTTACCACGGCCACATTTACATGCAATGTTTTCTATTATTTAGGCTTTTCTTAATAGGATTTGGCATTATCTAGATAAGTATTTCCCCAGAAGAAATAAAAGCAGCAAGAAAATCTCAGTCTAAGGATGTCTGAGTTAAACGTTCAAGGATTTGCCTTTTCTCCAGTTTTTGATATTGGATTCACGTGTTGTGCCTGCTAATGGCTGTCTAACCGCTAAACTAAGTGAACATTAAATCAAATGGCATACAAAATTACAGGAATTTGATCTTTAGATAAACCACAAACCTTAATGAACTAACGTTGTTCCAGACGAATTAACTTCTCATCCTGAGGATCAGAACATTTAACAGGAGCAAACCGCACAATCTTCTGTGTAAAGATTACTAATGGCAGTGACTAATTCTTGATCTATTGAAAGTGCTTACTTCTAAGTAAAGAGACATACACTACAGGGAGGTAGGCTGGAGGAGGGGAGGCAGTTCTGCCCCGGAATTATTGCTCCACTTAAAGCTTGGAGAGAGGGTGCTGCATATATTACTTACACCTTATTGTAATATTGCTATTATAGAATTAAGAAGCAATCAAAATGTTAAGTTCTTATCAATGATTTAGTGAAATATTTCTCTTTTCTCTATGTTGGAAATCCTAAAATTCCATTTTATTATGTCAATGACTGTACTCTGACAAATAAAAAAAATAAAAAATAAAAAGGACTCATCCATTTGATGGGTGTCACATTTTGTGACACCCATCAAATGGCAAAATGGCAAAATAATCCAATAATGGTTAAAGGACCAATAAAATCTCAAATCGTTGTGAAAATATGGACATTGATTTCAGCTGTGACTGAAAATACCTCTCTTGTAAATTTTGTTTAGTCAATTCTTCAACTTCAAATAAAATACTAATATAGCATGTCTATAACATCCAGAATTAAGTGCTCATCACTTTCCAAGATACAGACTCTCAGAGGTATTTGTATTGGGTATGTAGTTTTTGGCAGGAAAACAAATCCAAGTTTGCTAATGCAGTGCACTCATTCCTGCTACAACTAGAAGGGGGAATGCCAGAAGGAATATGAATGGAAGTACTTTAAGAGGAAGAAAAGTATGCATACAAGCTAACATACAGCCTAAATTCTCTTCCCATATGATCTGGACTACCAATTTACAAATAAATCATGGAATCCAATCATGAAGTGCAGAAAGTAAAAATTACGAGCCTAGGAAGGTAAGAGTGAAATGACTCCAGATTTAAATTTTTAACTATATTTTTGGGCAACATGACATTGTCTTGAACATGTTTATATTTTTCCTTTCACTTCATTCTTACAAAGTTCTTAAGTCCTCAAAAATTGTTGGATGAATCAAATTTCAATGATTCACTAAGGTACTTAAGCTATGTAACATATTTTGCTTAAATTTTGTGGGTTTTGTTGTCTCTGCAGAAATTACCATAATAAATGTTCATCTTTTCTATGAATATCTCCTTGGTAACCAGTACTGGAGTATTTCAAGAAAGTCATTAAATGTCTTTATAAAATATATTTTGCAAAATTTTCATCTTGGAAAGCACACTGGAATTGCAACATGTGCACATTTAATTTACTAATATTTAATTATTGTGAATAGGGAAAGACAGAGACAGAGACAGAGATATAATGAGCTTTTTATCTGCCTCCCCCCTCCAAAAAAAAGCATGAGATGGAGACAATCCCTCAGTAGGAATCAGTGTTCAAATTCCCTGTGTAATATGAGTATCTTGTTTTTGCCATTGAGTGTGGCTCTCAGGCTTAAAGAAATGTATTTTTCACATTCTGCAGCCCCTGAATGCACATACACCACTTCCTCTAGTGCTCAGCTGAAGACACAGTGATCCATTCCAACACTGGATGATTTAAGGGTAGAACAAGGGAAATTGTGTTTATAGTTGATTTGCAATTACTTTCTCACTGTAGAACCTAAGCCCACAGTAAGATATAAATTCACTGAACTCAGTTTTGGTTTCAAACAGTTTTCTCTACCAATGACAAGATAGCACCATATCAAATAAATACATGATATTCTTCAACCACAGAGTTTATGAAGCACAAACCAACACTTCTCCAATTTTTCTCCACACCCCATATTTTGTGGATTTTTTGGTCCAGGTGATTCCAATGGTCCATGACTCACTTGGCTCACATGAGAAATCACCTCTACCCAGGGAGTGGCCACAGTGGCCTATTTTCATAAATTTCCTGCTTTCTGTGACCTTTAGCAGGGAAGGTGATGGGCTGAATTTGGGAAGAAGCCACACTGAGGTATGATCATCTTCTAAGGGCCCAGTAGACAACAAGCTTCCTCTCTGCAAATATGGAGCCACTTGGGCTCATGGGCAATCAGTCTTATCCCCAATTTCCTGCTAAACCATAGCTCTCTGACCTTGGAGCCCTCCATGCAGTCTGCTTCTACTTATGTAACACTGAGAAAGCTGTTTAAACTTCTTGAGTTTTTCTTCCAATATCTCTGAAATTGCAGTAATGGCACCTATATCATACAGCTTATTAGGATTAAATAATTTGTTTATATGTACAGAACATATGTAGCACAAATATAAAAGCACTTTCTATATATAATGTCTGATATATAACAGGGACTCATAGGGAGGCAGTATAGAATAATGATTAAAGGTACAGGCTCTGGAATAGGACAACCTGGATTTAAGTCATAGCTTCACGACATGCTAGGTGAATGGCTCATGCCAAGTTACTCATCACCTTAGTTTCCTCCATAAAATGAGGATAATGCTAGTTTCTCAGAGAGCTACTGAGGACTAAATGAGATCATTCACGCCCAGCACTTAGCTCAGTGCCTAGCACATAATAAGCACCAAATAGGCATTAGCTATTATTAAATGAAGTTCTAACTCTATAAAGTGGCTGCTACCTTCTGTACAAATGCCCTCTATGTTTTGTTTCACACACCTCTTAATATCGGAAGTGACACAAATATGTTTTCTGGTATCTTATTTGCTAGTCACTCAGTCAGCAGTTTTTTTTTGTTTGTTTGTTTTTTTGAGAAATAGAAACGGAAACAGAGTCAGAGAAAATAACTAAAATAAGTGAAAGAAATGCAAATTCTAATAACTAAGCTAGGAATCCCAGTCCCAGCGGGGAAAAAATGCTTCCTGAAAAAGGAATTTTCTGGGAGTAGGTAAAATAAAAGATATGAAGAGAAGATAGGGAACTTCATAATTCAACTGTAAGTGTACATGTTTTCAATGGATAAACCTTGAACAGAAATTAAATTTGGACTACCTTTTAGTCAAAATCTGAAGCAGAGTATTAAGAAATATAATTCTTCAGAATATAGGAGAAAAGGGAAGAAGAAACATTCAAGGAAAGAAGATACACAGTATAAGAGGAGTGCTAATCCAGGGGACCTCGGTAGGGCTGTGTAAATTTGTTCTGTTGCCTGGGTGTCATATTGCAATGGCAGGACTATGAAAACAATGTGTAAACCAGATTAGTTCAGTTTATTCCACCAACATTCGTTGGGAATTGTCTTTGCCCTGGCACATCACTGGCACTGTATGTATACTGATAACCAAGGCATGGTCTCAGCCCTTTAGGAGCTCTAAAACCCAACGGGAAAATCCCTTATGTTGGCCACTGGTCACAGACTGCACCCTACACAGACACCTGGTAGTCATAAGGGAACAAAATTACAGATGGATCCAAGGAATCATGACCACTACTGGGAAAACCATCCCTAGTACAGGGGCAAGCAATAGCAGCTGAGCCACAGAATTCTCCTATCCAGGGGAGCACAGTCCTATATCTATATAGCTACCCTGACATACCTCTTTATACCTTGACACTGTACTCAGAAGGAATCTGGCTGGCCCTGATATTTACAAATTCCCTGAGGCAACATATCAGAATTTAGAAGAAATCTAAATATAGGCCATGGATAGGATAGGCCTAGAAGAAGATGATTTTTTTTTTCTGATTAAAAACCATTTCCTAGTCACAGATAAAAGATAAGACACTTATTCATTCATCCATTCATTCCTACCATGTTCCAGGTACCATACTGATGATAAAGATAAAAGAAAGGTATATCAAAATACCCATCTGTGGTGGTTTTAAAATACGCCCACACATTTTCTGCCCTCCCCTCCCTTCAAACAGTGGAATCAAATTCCCCTTTCCTTGAATGTGGGCCAGACATAGTGCCTTACTTCTGGCAGAAGTAACGTTGTGAGAATTGTGAGGTTTTCTCATCAAAAGAATAGCTGTTACCTCACTTCCCTGTCTTTCTGTTTCTCTCTCCCTCTCTCAGGGCTACCCTGTGGGCCACTCACGCAGGCAGCCTACAAAGAGCCCAATGTGGGGAAGAAATAAGAGCTCCTACCCACAACCAGAGCCAACCTGCCAGCAACAGGCCTGACTCGCTTTAGGAGCAGAGCCCCCAGCACCAGTCGAATCTTTTTTTTTTTTTGGTGCATGGTTGGGAGTCGAACCCAGGTCTCCCGCATGGAAGGTGAGAATTTCACCACTGAACCACCCATGCACCCACCAGTTGAATCTTTAGATAATGCATCTTGATCAACCTATGGAGACCAACCAATTCCGGAATCAGAATTGCCCAGAATTCCTGAATTCCTGACATTCTAACCCATAGAAACCGAAGACAGTAAGTATTTATTATTTGCAGCCTCTCACTTTTGGGATGATTTGTTAGGCAGCAGTAGATACTTAATACACCAGCCACAGCTCTTTGGTAGATTTGGAGAACTCAACCGCCTGGCCTCGTCTGAGAATTCAGGCCCATGAGGGAGGTACCCCTAGACTATGTTGAGCCTTGCCTGCCCTTACTCTGACCCAGCTCTAAAGGGAGAGTTGCACCATGACTCCCATCCAACACATACTTGCCTGTGGTTCTGCTCATGAACTGTTGTTACTCTATAGACTCAGTAGGATATCCCAGGTTGAGAAGCATTAGGAAATAAGATTGGATATTTAGGAAAAGGCCAAATTATGAAAGTCTTTCCAAAGCCTGTTGAAATTTAGGCTATATAGGGTTAAAAACAGAAAAAGACATCCATTATAAGATTTTTTTGAATGGTAACATTATGAACAAAGATTTCAGAAAGATGTGTTTCCTGTTTCCAGGCTTTCTCATGATCACATAGGAGATCTTGAGCTCTCAACCCAATGGGGTCATGAACAAATTAGAATTAGGTTGGTTTACAAATTCAGAATGATTTTCTGTTGATATTTATAAAATGGTTAAGATAGTGATCTTCAAATGTGACAGTATAAAACTAAGTTAGGTACCAGGACTTTTCTAAATGGAGATCCAGCCCAAACAGATGGGAAAGACAGCACAAACCAATCAATGCCCAATACATTAATACTCAGCAATATCTGCAATCCTGGCATCCATACCCTCACTGCCTCCAGCCATGGACTTGATCCTCATCTGTATAATAGGACCTATACTTGGACAGGCAGCCATTTCCCACAAGGTGACCACTGGCTGCTACTTCTTGAGGCTCTAAGAGAGCTCATCAAGATTGCCTAACTGGAAACAAAAACCGTATCCGGCTATGACAGAGAGCACAGTAGGCATAACACATTATCCTTTCAAGAGGCTTTCACTTAAAGTAGTCATGTCACTAATGATAAAAACTCATCACTCCAGAACATCAACTAATTCCATTCCTCTATCCCATATTATTGACAGCCCTTTCCAATATGAAAAAGCTCAAATGGGTATAGCCCAAATACCCCTAGAGTGAGAAAAAGGTGATGGAGAAGATAAAGGTTATGCAGAGAAGATCAGGTTTAACAAACAAGTATGATTGCTATATCATTATACTGACATTTCTTTTAGTCTCTAGCATTTTAGAGCAGCTAGAAGTAAAAACCTAAAATTGTGGAATTGTAACCCATACCAAGCTCTGAAATCTGTAATTGTTGTGATATGCTTTGAAATTTATTGCTTTTTTATATATATGTTGTTTTTCACAAAAAAGGAAAAAAATATTTCTTCTAGCAGCTAGAAGGAAAAATCTGAAATAATGGAATGGTAACCCGTATGAAACTCTGAATCTGTTCTGAAAATACTTATTGAAGTATACTTTGAAAATAATTGCTTTTTCTCTCTTTTCTTTGTATATATGTTATATTTAACATTTTCAAAAAATCATGAGAGGGCACAAGTAAAATTATCACCACACTAAAATAGAGAAAAGAGATATAGACTTTAGAGAACTTGCCCAAGGTTCTAATGCTAGCAAGTCGTAAAACTGAGTGGAAGAAAGAACTTTTGATTCTTAGCTAGAATTTTTTTGACTACATCAGGGATTTCTATCTAGCCAGATAAAAAGGCTAGGTTTAAATGTAATTATTTTTATCTTACGGAATCCAGTAATTTTTTCATCACTCTGTACTTCTCTTTGCTACTTTCTTTGCAGGTTTCATTTTTAAATATTTTCTTTGATGTCTTTCAAATTACAAAAGCCGTACATGCTTGTTTTAACAACCAAAATAACACAACAGTGGTTCATCATTAATATTTAGTCCAGTGTGGTTTTTCCCCTCATAGTATGTTTTGCTCATGTTAAAAGAAGAAAGCTCATCTACATAAATAGAGGTTTTACTCATTTTTACCAAAACGGAATTGTATGATAGATATTATTCTACAACTTCCTTTTTCTGAATGTAATACTATATCACAGGCATTCTACAAGTTAGATCTATATCTAATTTGAAATTCTTTTTCTAATTTCTTTATGCACCCGTACATACACCTGTACGCACATAATTTTACATGGACCCTTGGGCTTTGGAATGACTCCAGAGTATCTCCCCACCTCTCACCCCACTTTCCCCAATTTCTTCGCTCGATTCGTAGGCTGAAATGACCAAACTAAGCATGCTGAAAGGTAAGTAAGGCATTACAATCCAGAGGGAATGAAAAATTTATATAAACCATCATCCCTGCTGTCAGGGCCTATGCAATCTATTTGGAGAGACAAAACTAAGCTACCTGAAAGAACAGCAAATAGTACAAGACTGTAAGCCGTTCAATACTAAGTTGTGTGGTTTGAATTATAAGTGCTGCAGAGATTCAAGCAGGAGGGAAACATGTAAAACTGGAAAGGTAGGGAGGGGATGGATGCTTTATGGAAGAAGAAAGACCTGCATTCAGTAAAAGGCTGAGCAAAGTGGAAAAGGATATTCCTGGGTAGTTTACCACGTGCTTGAGGCAGGCTAACTGTACTCTCGGCGGTTATTTAATGACTTCAATAAAACCCAGTATCCTATTGTTTCTTAGGTGTGTAGAAGCATCACCATGTGTTTTAAAAATATAGACTGTAGTAACTTAGATATGTGTATAATCATGTGTGTGATCTAAATAAAGAGATTAATTTCCCTGATGTATTCTAATATACCAGATGGATTTGGACTCTATGCTGGTGAATCTATCAGCATAGGCTAAAGGAACGTTGAAAAATAATTATCCTGATAAAAATCTAAAAGCAGTACATAACCTACTAAAATTTCTGGAGTAATTGTTCTTTTAATCTAAGGATTACTAAGTATCATAATGCTTTGCAGAAAAATTATTTTATTTCAGACAATGGGTTTACTATTTTGTTTAATAACCAAAGATGAAGATCACATTAGAGTCCACTTATTTGGAAAAATAATAATATTACTAACAACAATAATAATAATATTAATAATGATAATGCAGCAAAAAGCACAAAACATTTTTAAATCATAAGCATGATTTCAAATACTAATTAAATAAAAATACATCCATGGATTTAAATTTTACTTTGTAAATTTGGTTAAAATTGGAAATGTAAGCAACAGATATCCATTCTTTTTTTCTTTTAATCTTATTTATAACATTAGTAAGTCTTGTTACTTATTGTTAATAAGTTTCACTTATTCTCTCACTTTATTGTTAATCCTAGAAAGAAATCAGACATGGAGCTAGCCAAATTCTCATCTTTAAAAACTTCTCTGGCAACAAGGTGGCAAGTGGATACTGTGAGTCTAATCAGCAAGCTACTGAAACAATAAAAGGGAGAGATGATGATAAGTGGTAAAAGTGATTATAATGCAATTATTTATTGGGAGCCTACTCTGTGTCAAGTGCTTTAATATGCATCATTTCATTTAATAATTCACTAACAATTTATAAGGCAATTATTTTTCTTATTTTATAGATGTGAAAATTGAATAAGTTACTTGCTCAAGGTCACACACCCTGTAGGTATCAAGATGGAATTTGAATCCTGATCATCTGACAGAATGTTCTGGCATGTTCTCCCGTATTCTTTTCCCAAGGCTATGGAACCTCAGGCACCAGAGAGTGGCTTGGTGCAATGCCAAAGATGTCATCTGCCTGGTAATCAGGAATTGGAATCTGGGTCATTCTGAGCCAACTACCAACTAGCAGAGATCCTAAGGAATTCTCACCCCAGTTTAATAATAAATATTAGGCTAATAAAGGACATACCCACAGGGAATATCATCGAGACCAACACAGACTGGAACATCAGGAAGTCTACACTATGTATGAAGAACTAATACGGTCATTCTGCAAATGTGAAATGAAGGCCAGATAAACAACTTTCTGTTTTCCAAATTCAATCACAACCAGAGTGAGCAAACTCATGTCCATGCTTGGTTTGCGGCATCCTACCTTTTTTTTTTTAATTACCTCTCATTGCTTAAATGAACTTTAGTGTAGTCTTCTAGGAAAAGACACACTCAAAAGAAATTCAGTACTCAATACAGAGAAGAGAGGCACTTCCTAGAAGTAAAATTCGCATCTATTAAGGTTTTCAAAAGTGGCCTTAGTAAATTCATGTCACCTTGATTTTCATAAAAACATAAAGGTAAAAATAACAGAAGATGAAACAATTCCTCGTTTTTCTGCCCCCACCTAAGAATCGGTCATAATATTGATGCTGAAAACACAATGGAATTTAATTTTTAACATTATGTCACTAAACCACAATTATGTCTCATAGCACAGGGAGTCATTTGGGGTTATTGGTGATGGCTTCCTCTTAAATCTAGTATGACTGCCCTTTCTATCTGCTTCCTTATCTGATTATTTACACTGTTTAACTTCCTTGCGTTTTGATTCTCAAAAACCACTTGGGGTCTGTATTCTGGGTGCAAGGCACTGACCTCATGTCATGTTCCTTGTCTAAGCCACGTTCTTGGTAAAGAGCCCTGACGAAAAAGTTTCGTCTACATAATAACAACCATAGATTTTGGCAGCAAATAAATTGGTTTATAAAAGTAGATCTTAAAATGGGAATCAGTCCTTCCGTTACGAGACATCTTTTGACACTGCTTAATAAGACTTCTTAAAGATTTTGGTGATCTTTATATAGATGCATGTGATTGAAAAATATTTAAGCTCTCACCTCTTAATGCTATTGTTAATAGAAATAAATTGTTTATTGCACTATTAGACAAAAAACTCCAAACTGTGACTCTGCTTAAATGAACATTCATCCTAGTGAGGATAAAAGTGAAAATGCAGTAAGAAAAATTAAATGAAGTTGTAAAACTGATTAATTTCAGGAACAAAAGGAGATACAATTTAACCAAAATATTGCAACTGCACCGGATGGTCAAACCATCTACAGGTTAAGAGAAGTTTGTAATTAGTCTATGTTTTTCATCACTTGGAAAAAAAATACGTGGTTTTAGATATCATGTTTAAAGCACCTAAAGAACCCAAAGTTGTCATGCTAAATACAAGAGATCTAAAGATCTGCTGTTACACATCCATTACATTTAGTGAGCTGTCCCACTGGCTTTTTTGAAGTGCTGTATACACGATCTTGCAAGGAGAAACACTTTATGTACCATACGAAATTTGAGGCATAATGCTTAATGTTCACAAGATAAGCTAACACAACTATATGCTGGTGACTTTTTTATTTCCCTGTTTTATGTCCTTCAAGTACTTTAAGGAAAGATAAACAAGAAGGTAGCAGGATAAAATGTGCCTTTTGCTTCTACCTTTTTCACTCTGTTTCTTAAATTAAATATAACTGCTGATTTGCACCCAAAGAAGAAATCATGTTAAAATATGCTGGGCTTTTTTTTTTTTTTAATGTTTAGATAACAGCTTTCAAAACATAGCTAAGTAAAATGTGTTTTGAGATGGAAAACATTTGGTCTTTTTGCAGCTTTCAACAGCTTAAGTGAAGGGACTTTTAATGTTCCCAAACAGCTGGGCCATCCTGTGTGTATCATGATTTGCACTCTCGTTGAAGGATCCCGACTGCAGGAAGAGGTTCTTTTCTCTTCCTGTTCCTGCTGCTTGTACATCTTATAGGTCCTCTTATTATCACAGCTTTCTCCTAGGTGAGGCTTACAGCAGCACAGCAGTCAATGCTGAAAGCATTTATTCTTGAACAACACATTTTTTTTCTTCAAAAAATGTCAATAGTCTTCTATTTGGCATGCAGTGGTTTTAAAAAACAACAAGTTAGTGAACAGTGGAGTAAAAATAATAGAAGTATGGCAGGGGAGGAGGAGATTGAGTTGCCTATTTTCAGGACCTCTTGTAGTTCTCTCAAAGGTGTTACTGAACATTCCAGTGTACATTTTCTTAATAGCCTAAATTTTTAAATCATTCTCTCTACATCACTCCAAACATTTGCTCAAAAGAAGTTTTTCAGAAGAACTAAATATTTCACAATTATTTTCAAAATGCCTTCCCACTTAAAGGGTTGTATGTGTACGCATCTATGTATCAATATTTGTGTGACTATAATAGCAGGTAATGAAGGTGGTGGAGTGGTGAGCACACATAATGTCAAACTAATGAGAAATCAAACCTCGTCAATGTCTAAAAAACTAAAAGCCAAAACAGTGTAACATAAGATGAATGAACGTGCATCTTACATTAACAACAGGTTTAATGTTTTATACCCAAAAGATTTTTTAAAACAATTTGGAAGCTTGCATATACTAAATACATAAACCACATAAATAAACCATGTGAATGTACATATATTATGGAAACTGCTTGGCAAGAAATAGCAAAAAAAGTTATTATCTATTTTTATAGCCTGTTATTTGCTGTTTGTTCCATAGCAAATTTCACTTTTTCTTCATCTATTTACCTCTAATCTAGGGGTTGAATTGGATGGAAATACATCCCCAACTCCCTGAGACCTTCTTTCCTACCAAATTCCCCCTTTCGTACCGCAAGCCATGTCCCCTAGCCTTTCCTAAGTGTCAGCCATTGCTGCTGAGTAGTAAGGACTAGGAGTGTGGGGAGAGAGAGAGAGAGAGCGTTCTCCAGTACAGGTTGTGCCTGATTGGCCAGAGAGCTCAATGTCCCACGTGGTAGAAGTAAAGATGCTAAAGCATTTACTATGTACTGTGCCATTCTAATTAATAGACTCCTCCTAATATGTCAATGATTCAAATGATTAGCAGTAATTTAAATTACTTTTACCAAGCCTCCATGATCACTTTCCCCATGAATAATCTCCACCCACTAATCTATTCCCTTCCAAAGAACAAGTTAACTTGTTCTTAGACAATTGAAAATGTACTTTATTATGTGATTTATATGTGATCTATACTTCTATAAAGAAACATACAATGCTAATGTTTCTGTATATATTATGTAATATACATATGCATACACTTCTGTGGCTTACAAATGGTTTTTAATCAAACATATCAGAGAGTCCACATCTAAATGGCTTTCGAGTCCTTCCGGTCTATGACATAGTTAACAGTGTCCTGTCCATTTAGCTATGGACTCCATATTGCAGAGGGAATCTCCTTAAAATATTCTTCAGAGGGCATGAGAAATGAAGGATCATAGCCATTTGTCACAAGAAAAACATGGGTAGGGTAAAAGATGGTTTCAAGACAGTGGCAATTTTATTGTTAAATAACCTGATCAATTTCGATATTTTTTAAAACCCATTTTATTTTTTTATAATGAGTTTTTGTTAGAAATGTTTTAAAGTCCAGAGACAGTTTTCTACAATTATCAGTATTGTTTTTTTTCATGCTGCTTTGAATTAAATTACTTGGTTCTCTGTTAAATTATGGTATTATTTTATTTTTGTTTGGCCTAGAGGTATTAAGTTATAGACTTTCAGCTATGAAATTGATAAATGTTTCCAGTTTCTAGTTTAAAATCCTATCCAGTCAGATTTTGTTAGCATCAATTGCATTGTGATTGGTCATGGGCAAACCAAAAGATTCTAAACCCATTTCCTGCATCAGCTTAAAGGTCCTGTGATGATCTTACAATTAATCTTTGTTTCCATACCAAAACTGTTTTGAAGACCTCAGTAGACTACTTTGTTAGATTCTTGGTGTTTGAATCTTACAGTCAAGTTAGACTGTGGAGAACAACCACCATATACATTGGATTTCATTGAGAGAACTCTTCTAACTGGAACAAGACAATCAGCAAGTCACAGAGAAAAACTGTAATACTAGCAGAAAACTCAAATTTCGATACAGAGGTAAGTCCTTTAATGTATCTAAAAATCAAAAGGAAATAGTGAAAGCAAAGTATTTAAGATTTAAGATAGATTATCATAGATTAAAATTCACCTTTTAAATAAAATTTGGGCATATTATTAATTCATAATTACCATGTGAGCAAGAATAAAGAAAATTAAATTTGCTCAGGATTTGGATTCCTATTCTTTAAAAGTTATATGTGTATTTCCCTTCATCTATTACTAGTTCACCCAAAAAATATAGACAAAATCAAACTTAACAATGTAAACAGACAAAACTGATGAAAATAGTTCTCAAGAATGTGTCTTATTTTACCATTTAGTGTAAGAGAAAAAAATTATTACACATATGCTTTAGCAAAAAGACAATATTTTATATCTTCACCTCGGTCACAGGTGAAATCTCTCTGAGTCAGACACATTAAATAGAAAAAAAAAGACTTGAAACTATGATTTAAAAACTCAGTATCAGGTGGTGCAACAGTAGCTCAGTGGCAGAATTCTCACCTGCCATACTGAAGACCTGGGTTCGACTCCTGGAGCCTGCCTATGCCAAAATGAATAAATAAATAAAAATTAAAAAATTAAATTTCAGTGTCTGCAGTTATCAAATAGGTTAAATTGATCTCTTATTAATTTGAACTACAGCAATCAATATGCTAGACAAATTATTTATCAGTGGAAACGATGTAATTTTACCTTCAAGTGTGTTCTATGCTCTTTGCAAACATTCCAGAACCTAAGCGGCATATTTTCTCTCACATTACTAAATGTTTGTTCTGAGCTTAGAGTGTTAATACAAATAAAAATATTGACATTTTTCCACACTTATTCAATACCCTCAGAAAAGAAACTTAAAGTATCATTCCAAAAGTTAGTACATCTCGTACTTAAAAAAAAAAAGAAAACTTCAAATAGAATTCCAAAACATAGAATAATATGCCCCAGATAGTAAGAGCAATAAGTAGTCTTCAGCTTCCCTGAACTATCCCAACTTCCTGCTTAACCATCTTATCAGAAGTTTACCTTAATAAACAGATACTTTGTTCTGTTCAATTCTATACGAGGGCAGCTCAACTTTTTTTTCATGGGAATGAAGAAAATGTCAGCCAGCCAAAATACAAAGGTCAAGATGGTATCTTACTACTAGCCCAATGAAGTAATATTTTTAGGAAGATTATATTTAGCCATTTGTGTAGCTCATACTGGAAATGAAGTCCCCAGACTATCAAAAAAGCTATTTCATATACATGCCTAATGCTGCCAACCTTCTTCTGATTGAACCACTATTTTTGTCCCTGTTGATTTCATGATTTTAATCATTAAAATTGTCTGTTCTGACTCAGACCTCAAAAATCAACACCAAGTCTCCCTATTCTCTCAGAAATAACCCTCAAATTATTTTTGTTCCCCACTGTACTTAATTGTGCAAAATCAGACAAAAACACAACTCAAATGTATACACACATTTGTGGATGCCAATATGTAAAGGGAATTTATTTTTCCCTTTTAGCAACAGAGAAGGTACTAGAGCCAAGATGACGTCTCTACTCTCCACTGTGAACCAGCAGTCTGATTTCAGATCAGAGGCCAACGTTCCACAAAGCTTTGCAGGGAATCCCCACATCAATATTCCCTTAAAAAGAGAAATTAGGGTGGGCCGCGGTGGCTCAGCGGGCAAAGTGCTTGCCTGCTATGCCGGAGGACCTCGGTTCGATTCCCGGCCCCAGCCCATGTAACGAAAACGGAGAAACAAAATACAATAAAAACAAGAAAATGTTTAAAAAAAGATGTTTCCCTTTCTTCCTCTCTTCCTTCCTTCTATCCTTCCTTCCTTCTCTCTGTCTTTCCTTTAAAAAAAAAAAAAAAAAAAAAAAAAAAAGAGAAATTAGCAGCTGGGGATCTTTCTCCTCTCATATTACTGAAGAAGGGTACACTATTGAATTTGGAAACTGAATAGAAAATATATAAAACATTATATTAACCTGTTTTTAATAAACTTACTGCTGCTTTCAAGATTCTACCTATAATGCCTTTTCCATCAAGGAGTGTCCAACATTGTAGAGTCTGATTCTTCATTCCGACACTACAAGTTTCTAAATCCATGGGAAGTTTTACGTTTGTAAATAATAGAATAACCTTCCATTCATGTGCGATAAAACTCCAAATGAATATTCTGCTTTCACTATGGTTGAATTAATATGAAGATTTCAAAATGTACTCCTTCAATTTCTTTTTGTTTTTATGTCCCTTATAGATTCCTTGAATTCTTTAAGATCGATTCTCTGTAAACATATACACCCAGAATTCACTTTTATATACACTGATTTTCTACAAGAAATATTCTTATTTTTCAGCAAAGAAGAAAAAATGGTAACAATTTGGAGGAAGACAGTACTATTAATAAAATGCCATTGTTTTGCTCATTTAGTTAGAATGCTTGTTGAGTATATAAGAACAAATTAAATTGCTTCAGTTCTTATGAAGAAATCTATTTATAGCCAATAAATATTCAAGACAGATTACGGTATTTCATTCATCCTGAATTCCCTATTAGACTTTACTCTCCTTGGAGACAGAGCCCTTGTCATTTTCATATATCTTTTAATGCCTGATCCAGTAGTGTGTACAAAGTAGGTACCCAATACATGTTTGATAAAATATGAGCTTAAATTATTATTCTATGGCAGTTATTAAGCACTTTAACATGTTATGGTATGGCCATCGTTATCCCTTTAAAAAGAGTAATATAAAATTGTAGTGGTCATTAAAATATATTTAGGAACTGAACTAAAATAAAATATAATATTTGTACATGATAAATGATTATAGGAATAAATCATATGACACTCATTTGTTGAGCACTTACTACATGTTACTCTACTATAGAGGGAGTAAATCACGAAAATTTCATAATATATAGATTAAGAAAGGATTCCTTAACTATTGCAAAATGGAAAAGACCATTAAGAGACGCAGAGAAACTGGCCTGGAGCAAGTCTAGAACAAATTATTGAGGGTGGTGGAGGGCAGGGGTAGACTATTGGCCTTAGTTTGTTCAGGGAAAAACAAAGAAATGATCCCAGCAAAACAGAAAGTTCCCAAGAGAAGGAATATAAATATGAAAGGAACACCAGGTCATTCCAGAATGAGCAAGAGGAAATTGAACCTACATCCAATGAGCTCTACCCAATGTGAGCAGGGGACAGAGGAAACTAATGTAATATTTACATGAAATAAAGGAGGGTCATGTCTGTAGGCAAAACTGACAAAAAAAGAATTGAGGAATGAGAAACAAGAGGAACTCTCCTTTTTGTTCTCGATGCTATGCATTTTTACTAAGATGAATAAATGCAACATTAAAAAAAAAGGCTGCCCAGGATTTAACATGACACATAAATGTGATGCATGGAATGGCAGATTCGATACTTTGTACCAAGTAATGTAATCATAAAACTTCTCACATATGGACTTAACTTTGTAAACTTATCTTGTAAAGATTATTATCTATTTTACTACAGATAAGGTTTCCCAATGTTCTACAAAATCCTAACAAATGTCAATTTCTTTCCTTGCTCACTACTGTATAATGGGTTTCCACTTAATTTTCTTTTGTAGGCACCCTTGTAAATATAATTAAAGACCTAATCTTCTAGAAATTATCCTCCAAGTAAACAATCTCAGAGGAAACAAATAGTTATGGCAAATTTTTTTATGGCTTAAGAAAGTGGGAAAAAAATGGAAACATCATAATGGATATTATGAAATTGAAGATTTTCAATGATAATGACTTGGGGGGAAGTAAAAGGCCTGAAGAATGGAAGAGAAGATTTGTGCTCAGGCTAATGGGATAGGTTCTATTCCCTAGTAAATTTGGATTCTTAACGTTGTTCCGTGAAGGCACAGCAGGTCATGGTGGGGCCAAGCCCCACTACTCACCAGCAGCCCGTCTTATCAAGTCACTTAGCCACACTGGGCACTGGTTTCAATGACTGCACAAAGGCAGAAATCTAATGTCTCCACATTTACCTTATAGAAGCCATGTGACAATCAAGTGATATCGGAAATCAGGGAATTTTATAAACTCTAAGCACTACATAATTATCAATTAAATTGTTATGATTGTTATATTGACATAACCATGTTTCTCCTCCTATTTTACCCCTAGAGGAAGACATGTCTTTTCATTTTGGCCCTGTTCATGTCTTGCCTATTTCCATCATTAGTAAAACAGCCCAAAATGAGCATAGGAGCAAACATAAGACATAAGTAAAAATTACAACACCTGACACTCAGAACCACTTCCTCCTTCTTGAAATGGTCTCCTGCTTTGGCATTCATGACTCACCCTCCCCTAGTTCACCTTCTACCTCTCATGATTCTTTTTCAGAATCCTCCGCTGTGGTTATTTTCTCCATTCACTGAGTAAATGCTCAGTTTCCCCCAGGATTTTGTCCTCAGCCCATTCTCCCTTCAACATGCCCCCCACCCCAGGGGGCTTTTTCCAACCACTCTCAAAGATTTAATTACCCCCACCCCCCACCCCACTTTCACCAGCCCTATGCTGGTCCCTAACAATATGTGTATTCACTGACAATATCTCTAACCACAAGCTCCCCTCTGAACTCCAGACTGGTATATCCAGTTATCCCAGAGGCATGTGAAATTCAGTAGCCAACTCTGAAGAACATTTCCTTTCTTTCTCTGGCTGGCACTATCTTAGATTCCATGCTTCTCTCAGATCCCAAATCCAGCCACTCCTCAAACCTTGTCAACTGTATTTCCTAAATCTTTCTCATATCAGTTGCCTCTCATTATTGCTTGCCTTCTCCCACTTTATCACACCCAACTCCCTGCTGCAGACCTGCCCACATTAGACCCATTCTGCCAAATGCAGCCAGTGTGACCTATCTTGCATATCAAACCACATTAATTACCTGCTTAAAGTCCTTCAGTGACTTTCCAACACTGGCAGCCTGAAGGTCAAGGAACTTAAAATAACATCCAAGTCACTCTGGTGGCCTCCACTGGCCATGACAAACTCAAGTCCTCTTATTCCCTACGTCACCCTTTGCAGCCTATGAGTGCTGATCCGATTGTGGTGACTCCTGTCCACCCTGGTGGCTCTGGGTCTAAGTCTTGGCTCTGGTGGCTCTAGTTTTGAGCCTTGGTTCTGGAAGGCTCCTCTCTACCCATATACTCCTTCTGCTCTTTATTTACTGGGTTAACTCATACTCATCATTTTAAGGACATCATGACCAGAAATGGGCAGTGAAATCCCAAACTCCCAATGGGAGGCATTTTGCTGTACTTCTGCAGCCTTATGGACATAAATCTACCTTATTATGTTTTTTTTTCTTTTTTGAAGCATACATTTATGTATTTTTATATAAGTAAAGATTTCAAGACCAGGAAAAATGTCTTGACCTTTGTCTCTGGTTCATAGTTGATGCTCAAAGTAGAACCAAATTTTGAATAAATTGGCAACTGTTCTATTGCCAAGCATTTCCTGCTGGCACTGCTGACACATTATTAGTGTGATGGAAGGAATGGATACATGGCATCAAAATCATAGAAGCGTCCTTTCTAATTGCTCTGGGCTACTGCACAGGACAGGTAGAAAAATAATAACTGGGAAGTTAGGACACAATGCAAGAAAAAACCTTGAGTAAAAACTTCTTCACAAAGAGGAAAGTCTAAGCTCAATAATTTCCTGCCTAAATTATTGGCACTCCTTCAATTATGAAAAATTTTTAAAGGACATATTTTATCCATATCAGGTAAATATAAGTTCTAAGTTTTTTTCTAAACAATATCTCCTGTACTTTCCAAAGAAAGGCACTAGATTGGACATTACGTATGATGGTGTCCAACTGCAGGCATAGTCACAGTAATTTATCAGCACAAGACAAAATCATTCATTTCTTACCTTCCTTTTTCAACCTGACATGCGGCCTTTCAAAAATTAAAGAGGAATATGCCACTTCCCAGGGATTTATGCAACCATCTGGCACAATCCTCAAAAGACCACTGCTCCTATCACTTGACCCATCTGTTACGACTTTATTCACAGAAGCCAGGCTTGAAGAGAACTTATTAAAATCCAAGCTTTTAAAAGTAGATTCTGTCTCTTCTGTTAACTACTGAATGTCTTTAGGTCATCTTCACTCACTGTATGGATAAATAACATGTGAGAGCCTCTGTTTAAGGAACCAAGGATGGGTAAAAACTAAGGTGGGAGGCTGAGAGGTGGCAGGCGACAGATGATGGAGTGAATGCTGACATCAGTTTTGAACTTTATCCTGAATGCAATGGGAAGCCACTGGAGGATTCTGACAGAGGAGCAAGATCATCAGATTCAGGTGTTTAAAAGATCACTTGTGAAAGTGGCATCTGCCGTAACCCACAAGTGAGCATAGCCAAGGTGTCCCCACCAAGAAGATCCCTCAGAGTCAATCCTGCAGGGTTTTAGGGGTTTCAGCAGACACAAGCTGGAAGCTTGGTGGAGAAAAGTGTATGGCAGGAAAGCAGCAGAAGCTTCTGGCCATGCATTTAGTGGACTAAGGGGATGTTTGCCAGCTGAGGTGAGGTTCCCTAACCACACACCATTTTAAAAGCAATCTTGTACACATATTCGTTTCTCCTATGTTTTAGATTTCAAAATGAATGTTCAAAACATAACTTGCTCAGCTCTTTCCCTTTGCATTACTTAAATTCTAGGATGAGAAATCCCAGGATATGTTATTCTAGATATCCAACTCCAAACTTTTATTATTTTTCTCATAACTCTTAAGAGTACAAATCTCGTTGGAAACAATCACTGAAATGTCCCTTTTGTGAGGTTGCTAACCTTTAATAACACAGAACAGCACTTGTTATACAAAGCTTTCATGAGGCATCCAGATTAGGTACTATTAATCATGAAATTACAGTTTTTTAAACATCATAAAAAGTTCAGTTTGCCCACATTATTTATTTAGTGGAGTAATAAAACATAACTGTGTTATAAAAATTAAGGAAAACCAAAGGGTGATTAAATCTCTTGGCCATCCACTTGCAAGGCAAAAAAAAAATAATAATAAATAAAGGAAATCCACTCTTTTTTAAATAATGTATAAGCTTACTCACTGGCTTTCTTTTCACTATAGTGAAATATAGGCCATATTGCATCACCCATGTGTTTCTTTGCAATTTACATTTAAATAAATATTAGAGACCACAACTAGGCCTCTGTGCTAGGAGATAAACTGTGAGATATTAATGCAAAAGCTATTGTGCTGAGAGCTAAGAAACCCTACACTTCCACTCTCAATGCCAGTGTGTGAAAAGAAATTTTAGTAATGGCAAGGCCAGCCAACAGGGAATAATTAAACTCAAGTTGTCTGAGATTTGCTGTGATGTGTGGAATGATAGTTTCCAACCCAGCTGCTGCAAAATGTTTGCCTAAGAAGAAAGAGTGCAGTTGACCAGGGGCTACAGTTGAGATGAAATGCAGTGAAAAAGCTCACTGCCCTCTGAAACAATAGGTGGGACTTATGTGAATAATAAAATCAGCACAAAGTCAATACTCAACAAGGCTGTAACAATAGGGCCATCTCAATATGGCTCCAGTGAAAGTCTTTAAAAGGAGAGAATTACTTCAGCGTAAAATGACAAAGGTCTAAGCTTGGCTTCTTTTAGCAGCTAATAGAGGTATACACAGGCAACTGTGATAAACCGAGTCCATCTGAAATACCTCAGTTCCCTTTTCCTCAAAAAGTTCTTCAAATTCAACTCATTAAGAGGACATATTATGTTTCCTTGCCCCAGTGCAGTTTCTCTTTTTAAGCTGTCAGCCAAGCAGCCTTAAGGTCTCATCCATGGTATGGGGTCTCTCGAGTCCCACCCCCTGTGCCCCCACCTCTGCCCCAGGCCTGCAGCCTGGCCTAAGCTAAGCAGCATCAGTCATTCTCTCTTAAAATGACTCATGGACAATGAGGTCAACATTAATCCGCAAGGCAGATGAAGAAGAAAGACTATTTGTGAGCCAGTGTTTTGTTTTGCTTTTGGAATTCCTTTTAAACTTTACTAGTTTTTCCATTATCTGGCATTTATAATACAGTTGCGGAGTAAAAGGCCAATATTTACCTCTCTTTCCTATCTACGGTACTTTAAACCTCAGGTCTGATACAATTTTCATGTGGAAAAATATTTGTATAAGACATTTACAAGGCCTTTATAAGCTGCGGCATGCCAAGGTAGTTTAAATTTTCAATTTATTGTGGCTAGGTTTGGTTGGCACTAAATGAAAAGGTTTTACTACCTAATTTTAATGTCAATATTAATATACACATGTACACACAAATGCATACGTACATATACACTACGTATGGTGCACAGAACTCTAGGTGTATGTGGTTATTCCAATGCACCTGGTACTCATGAACTGACTGACTAATAAAAATCACAAAGATTGATTTACAGTATGCATGATAAGGAATGATTTCCTAATACTTATCATGGGTCCTGTTAGCATGCTCCTTCCTCACACATTTCAAATGAACTTTTCAGGATCACAGGTATTTGCGTTACATGGGAGAAGAAACATTTGGCTTTGTTTTCTTTGTAAGACTGGCGTCTCTTTGCTTGCTTTCCATCTTATTCCATCATGAGCAAGACTGGACTTTCCTACTACATTTCTTAAGAAAGGAAAGATGTTTTCTGAGACTCTCTCCAACATCCTCTCTATGTATGTACAGCAACCCTGTATAGCCAAGGTGCTAAGTCTGAGAGATTTCAAATATTGAATTCAGTTAATATTTATTAAGCAGCCTACCATGTTATTAGCACCTCTAAACAGAGATTTCAAGTAACAAAGAGGAAAGCAACATCATCAAGTTATTAGGAAGTTGAAGCTCATGGTAGCAATGGATATAAGAATAGCTGCTACCATTTTTGAGCCCTTACTCTGTGCTAGGCATTGTGCTAAGTATTTTTACAAAAAATTGCTCATATAATCCTCACAACTACCCCATGAGGTATAGACTATCATTACCATTTGAAAATTCAAGGAAATAAAAGAGACGCCAAGTAGACTGCACAAGCTAGTGAGCCACACAGTTTGATGCCAGATCCGAATCCTTAATTATTCGACTTCACTGTCTTCCTGTTCAAATGACCACTCGTCACATGGAACTCTTTTAAATATAAATATTAATTAATTAAGATGAAATAAAATTTAAAATTCCTCAACCACAATAGCCATATTTGGGGCATCCATTAGCGACATGGGCTAGAGATTTCTGTATTGCAGAGAGCGATCTGTCACGGCAGGAAGTCCTGTTGGTTAGCACCGACTAAAGAGTCAGCAGTGGTGGCAGGGAAAGACCATTCCTGCCTTCATACACCAACCAGGCTAGTTTCATAATTAGGTTAGTGATATTGGTAAGAGAGGTTGCTGCAGAAAATAATTTCAGGTTTCAATTTATGCCACTAAGCCTAAGGGATACCAATTTACCTCCTCTTTCCTAGGTTGTAGATTTTTGAGTAAGGTGAGGATTCCCCAATTACCATGGAAATGGATTTGGGGCATTTTTAACCCAGAGGTCCTTCATAGAATGCCTAAATAGTGCACCCATCAGGGAAGAAACCGATTGGGAGGCAGCTGCCAGGCATACCGGGAAGAGGCAGGATTCTAGAGTGAGATGGACCTGGGTTCAAACCCCAAGTGCCACTCTCTGGTTCTGTGATCTTGGGCATGTTAATTAAGTTATCTAAACCTCAGCTTTCTCTTCCACATAATGGGGCCAATAACACCCTCCATAGTAAGGTATTACAGAAACTAAATAGACAGTAGGACCTTAGAACACTATTTCTCCATATACAGCTGAGAAATGCATATTAAATCTAAGCCACAAAATGAAGAAAGACCAGGAAGAGAGATCACTTGGGTGCGAGACTTGCTTGAACTAAATCTAAACATTCACAGGGTTGATGTACTGACAATTAATTACCACAGAAAGTCACTAGCTGAAAGGCATTTGGCAGGGCATAATATAAAATAGAGCTGACAAGGCTAACAACTATTATTAAATGTCTGCATACTTTAATGACCATGCTTAGCACTTTTAGTCCTGCCTTACTAAAAGGACCATCACCATGCCCTTTGCAGTCAATAGAGATGACAGGAAACCCAACACTCAGGAGCCCATCAGAGTGCAGTGGTTTTCCAAGTCTCAGAGTTTGTTATTAAAAAAGAAAAAGTTTCTTGGGCTTCAATCTCTAAAGATTCTAAATCTGTAGACCTGAAGTTACATGGAGAAATCCACATTTTAAAACCACATCTCAGATTCTGATGCATGTGGGCCACGGAGTACAATTTGAAAAATATTAGCAATCCAATTGGCAATGAAGCAAATTTGAAGTCTAAATCTGCAGGGAGGTTATCTACCAACTCCAGTTTCATCATACTGAAGTGTATGAAAAGGGCCTTTAAGTTTGGAGGAATGGAAGTCAAGCCCATGCACCAAAGTGCATACAATTCCCTTAAAAAAAAAAGAGTCATTCAGTTGCAGTTGACTTTGATTTAGGACACAAGAATGGCTATTTGGTTTCCAGGACTAAAGTTTTCCTTCTTAATAACAACAGTATAGAAGCCATAGGGCTCAAGATACCTAGAGAATTCACTTCTCTGGGATGCTAACTTCCCCGATTTGCATTAACAAAGGAGATGTTGCCTGAACCTGTGAGTATGCAAAAATATTTGGCTAAGCAGAGCTTGTTGAGATTGAGGAGTGAGTGGCACAGAGGTCAGGCTCTGGAGACAGAAACACTTGAGTTCCTACCTGAGCTCCATCATTTACCAGCTCTGAGGTTCTGTGCAAGTGAACTAACCTCTCTGAGACTCTCATCTCTACTGTGAAGGGAGCAACAGTACTCAGAGTGCTTATTTCATGATGAGGTAAGTTAAATTATGTTCCCGAGGGGAAAACATAAAAACAAACATGTTCTTCATCTTAGCCCTGTATTTATGGGTGTGAACTCACTGTAAATAGGACCTTTAGAAGATATTATTTTGAATTTGGGTATGGCCAACTGCATGGGATGGTTTGTTTGTTTGTTTTTTGCATGGGCAGGCACCGGGAATCAAACCCAGGTCTCCAGCATGGCAGGTGAGAACTCTGCCACTGAGACACCATTGCTCACCCTAGGGATGGGTTTTTATCCTATTGCTGATGGCCTTATGAGAGAAAGCCATGCGGAGAGCTGGAAGCCAGAAGTCTGTGGGAACCGGGAGAGGAAGGAGAGGACCTCACCATGCGATGGGTAAACCAAAGAAGCTGAGGATTGTCAGCCAACCAGGATGTTATCACCCCAGAGGAAGCAAGCCTCCACCTTCAGAAACCATGAGACAATAAATTCCCATTGTTAAGAAAACCTGTTGTGTGGCATTTATCATAGCAGCAGCAAAACTAAGATACACAAGGTAATGCAAGTGAAGCACAAAGCACCGTAGTCAGCACATAGTAACAGAGGCAAGTCGCTGCTGCTGCTACTCCCGCTGTGTGATGGCAATGGCAAACCAAATGTCTTCTTTAAAGAGTGAATGCACAGAGCAGGGCAATGGACAAACAGATGCATTATCACAGGCAGGATTTCCAAAAGAATATGAGCACACTTTACCCTTCCCCTCCTCACCCTTTTTCCTCTGAAATATAAGTACTTTTCCTCATTCCATCCATTCAGCAAGGACTCTGTAATAGATTTGAATTTCCTTCATACTTGACCATTCTGACAATCCCCTTTAGGCCCCTATCTCTCTGACCACAAGCTCTTCCCTTTCTAGCCAATCTGCACTTGACTTGAGGATCAATCTTCCTAAACACCCAAAATGCCATTCTTGATACTTCCCTACTCTTTTGCTTGAAAAAATGTTTGTTGGCATTGGCGTTTTAGCAGCAGCATGAGGAAGAGGAGTGCCTGGAACTCATACTGACCCAGCAGCACCTCCTTCCTCCCAGATGTGGGCTGGGACGCTGACATTGAGACTCACTCTCTGCCCTCCAGGAGCCACCTGAAAGCAGTCTGGGGATGGAGGCAGCTGCTGTTAGGGTTATGAAGGAATATTTGAAGGATGCCTCTTTTAGACTCCTCTCCCAGGGACAGCTGTGAGGACGATATTTGAGGCAGAACATCAGGGATTTTGCCACCTAGAGATGGTAGAGAAAATGGAGAGCAAACCTGGAGAGTTCAAGGAGAAAAAACAAAGATGCAAAGTGGTGAAGGAGCACAGTGCTTTCAGAAGTCAGAGAAAGGGGAGAGATGAAGCTGAAGACAGCTTATAACTAAAATCCAAAGGACCATGCATATCAGGCTGAAGAGTTTGATCTTTTAAAGCCTTTAGTAAAGGCTTTTCGAGTAGGATACTTTTTTCTCCAGCATACTCTGATGAAAACCCACAACACATAAAACATATAAAAAGTGATGCCGCACTGGTTGAGGCTGAGAGGGAGAGTTAGGAGGCCCATTCTCTAGGCTTTCCCTCCCCCAGTGCTACCTCTTAAGGAGAACCATGGGCTCTAGGGACTCTGCAAAGCACAGTTTAAAATAGTGCTACAGACAAGAGGGAAACAGAATAGTGTCTTCAGCAAATAAAAGATCATCTCAGCGTTGATGTTTGATGTTTAGAAAGGATGGTCTTGAATTTGGACCTCTCTTATACGTAGTTTTGGCAATAAGTGATGAGGCTATGGATTAGGAATAAGGTAGTGTAGGTTGGGAGAAGAGGGCACTATCAAGAAATACCACTAGGATGTGAAACATTAAATTTGGCAAATCATTAGTTAAGGGGAAGAGAGGAGTGCAAGAACTCAAGTTAGACTCCAAGTTCTAGCTTGAGAAACAAGGTAGATAAGGCCATTAACTGTAGTGGGAAATAAGGACAGCAAAACTGCACCTCATTTTATTTGAAGTGGGGCTAGATATTCAGCTGAGGTAGAATTCTGGACTTGGAACCATAGATAAAGATTTGGGAGTCCATAACAAATAGATGGCATCTTTAGGGAAATTACCCAGGGAAATCAAATAATATAGGAAGAGAGGAAGGCTGAGGTCTGGATCCTGGGAAACACCACCACTTGAGAACTGTGGAAGAGAGGGTGGTTGAAGCAATCTCAACCCCCAATCTTCCTGTGGAAGAAAAACCCAGGTCCACCATAACTTTCTCCAGACATTGGATTTGGCAATTGGGAATCGCTACTGACTTTTTCACTATTTGTAGCCAAAAAGAATGTTGCAATGAGATGAAAACTATATGGGAATTGAAGAGATAGAGACAGATGGTAAAGACTATTTGTTCTTAGTGAGGAAGCATGTAATAAGGTGGTGCCTATGGATATGCCATTCATCTTTCAAAGTCCTTCTTGGTCTACAGTAATTTTGCTGTCTTTCCCCTGAATTCCAAGAGAAGTTCATAATCTGTACCTTCATTTTGGGACTTATCATCTCCTATTCTAGATTATTCTATTAAAATTAAAGAGTATTACCTCATAGCTTTTATAGTGCCTAATGGTGTCTTACAAGCATCTAAACGCTATTGAATTCATCCTTAAAGAGAGTTCAGCTCAGCATCTTCTTTCATTATAGCCCCTGCCCAGGAAAGAAAGGAGGGAGGGAGGAAAGGATGAAGGGAGGGAAAGAAAAAAGAAAGGATAGAAGGAAGAACATCACATTGTCCTATAATTTAATTTGAGTCTATTCTCAGCATGGCCATTAACTAGTAGTTGACGTTGGTCATGAATTGCAGTTTGTTAATCTAAAAGCCAAGATATTATAATAAATTTCTTCTAGGATACTTTCCATCTTAAAATTGGATTGAAAAAGAATGCTAGCACTTATTTGCATGGTTCAGATTCCTGGATAGGATAACCTCCCAGTTATTTTGTGCCTTTCAGAACATTTTTACACTGTAACCCCAAATAAAACATTAATTGCTGAATTTTTTCCTTAAAAGATAACTATACTAGAAGTCCACATGGGTTTAACGCTTACTAGTGTTCAAGTTCCTCTACTTCAAAGGACAAATGGCGACTGAGGATTAAATGTAAGGAGGTGAGGGTGACTTATGAGCTACAGTTGACCTGAGGTTGGTTGGTCATCAGATATTTGTAGATGGCAGTTTTTAGGCTTGGAGTTTCATTTACACAATTTCCACAATTCCTATTTTAAGGAAAATCAACACTTGACATATTAGTCATTATTGGAGTTATGATCAATATTCAGTAGATAGTTAAGAGAACAATTTAAGAAAAACCTAGAGAGTTAAACTTGCTCCCAAGCAATTGAAAGGTGATTTATTTACTGTTAAGTCTCAAAAGTCTGACATACAAGGCTTTTCCTCGGAATCCAGCACACATCATGATGCCTCTCACAGTCTTCAATAGGAACTGTTACCTGGAAAATCATGGTAGACTTTTCCAATCCAAGAGGGTGCTTTTCTCACCCTTCAAAGAAGTTAGAGAGTTTAAGAGTCTCTTCCTGGGTATGATCAACCTCTCGCCTTACTGACAGAGTTTCAATTTAACCCAACCTTATTGAAACAAATGACTGCTGCACCATACTGTTTCTCATTCTTTACCAAGGAGTTAAGTTTCACTTAGCAGAACATTCATCAGTGAGTAAGAAAATGTACACAAATACAAATAAAAATGGAAAAGCCGACACCTTACAGTTGTTTTTTTTTTAACCTTATGTAAGCTAAATTTTCTTCCATTGGAAACAGAACAACTCATGCAGGTGGTTACTAAATGTTACCAGCTGCCCTATGGCCATATAGTTTTTGAAATAGGACCCTGAATAGAAGGATGGAAAGGGGGAAAAGAACGAAATGGGTGTGGAATGAGACTCTATATTGAACTAATTCCCTGGGTAATACAGGCAAAGGGAAGAGCAACTTCAGTCGTAAACAGTAAGCAGAATTTCCATTCGGCTAGCCTACAATAAATTTATTTTTCCAAGAAAATGAAATTGAACAAGAGAACAGACATACCTGTTTTATGTTAAAGAAAAGCATGTATGAACCTAATACAGGAAGAAGTTGTTTAAGACTGTACATCCTTGAGAAAATATTACCTCCATAATAATGCCAGGGTCTCTGTTAACTTGGGTTATCAGCTACATAAATTAGCTGCACACTGGGGCTGTCTAACTTGCAGAGCCGTCTGCAGCACTCATATAATGTGCACTCTGCTCCATTATTTGTTTCCTTTTGTCCTCCCTTTCTACTTTCTAACTTACTTTCTAAAGGCCTTGCACAAACGCCATTGTAGCATAAGAAAATGTTTTATATAGAAAACATTATTCATAGTGTACTGATAGAAAACAATTGCTGAGAAATGAATGGATCCACTTTGGTTTTGGTAGTGAAAATAGCAATACCAAAACTAGAATGGGAAGATAAACACGTAGCCATTCTGCAGGGAAGGCGGTTCTCTCTGACACTAGAAAACCTCATTTCTTTACGCAGGCTCTTAACAGTACCAGGAATATAACGATTGAATATACTCAATGTCAGCTAATCTCCTACCTTGATTCAGAAAGCAGGAAGTGGCAAAAGAAGGGGGGAAAGAAAAAAAAGTAAAAGGAATGGAGCAAGTAAACAGAAGAAAGAATCAAAGAAGGAGATAAGTAATAAGTAACAGTGGTCCTGGAAAGAGAAGATGGGAATGGATCAGAAGAAGAAATGATGACTTAAAGAAGAAAACCAGGTCAGCTTAATATATGACTTCCCAGTATCTGTATGACTTTTTACTTTGACGAGTAATTCGGGGGCAATTACAGATCTTTGTCCTCATATGGAGAATAGCCATGAAGTATAAGACCAAAGTGTTATTGTCACTGCTTTCAGGAATATTTCTGAATGGCCTAACAGAGTAGCTACAGGGGCCAAGCAATATAGATGGAAGTTGCAGTACAATTTTTTGCCAGGTCTGTCACTGCCATGGTGCTCACTGCTTTTGTGCTTGCAGTGAATTCAGTGTCTCACCCAACAGTAACCAGCCAATCTCATTTTACCAGCTGCGCATAGTAACTCACAATGGCATACAATATGCCCACATATGTATTTTGGGTCATCAATGAGGCTGAATGAAACCATTCTCTTGCTAAGTATGAATTTAGGTACCAAACTGCTGCAAGTTGAAGCCATCAGTCAGAGGCTCTCAAAACATTATGTTGCAAGGGCTGTGATGAAGTTGAGGCGCCAGCCCATATTTCTCAAAGTAATGACACTTCATCTTAAAGGCCCACTCCATTATGTCACATGTATATTTGCATCCTATAATGTGAATGTATTAGCCCCAAATTGTTTGGTAATAAATCATCATCAAAGAAATATGTTTATTTTTATTTTTAGTATTCATGACTTGCTTGATCCTAGAACAACATATATTTAGGTCTGTTGAGCAATGAATCCATAACTTTGAGAGAAACAGCTTTATAGATCATTAAGACCTATGCTGCTTTAACAGTGAATCACATTCTCACTAGTAATATGACATAAGTCCTTTACTTAAAGAGTGAAAAATGAATGACTCTTTTGCTTGCACTAAAAAGTCTTCTACTTGACCTTTAACAGGGGCAGAGAGAAATCCAGTACAATCATTGAAACCGTTCTTTATAGTAGTATAAATACATTCATCCAGCTAACAGACTTAGCCTTAAGTTGAGGCTCCTTAAGTACCCCCAAATCCTTGGGGCTCTGCTGAACTTTGGACCTGATGTCTCATGGTGACATCTCAATGGACCCTGCATCTTCTGTGGACTACCTCCGATAGCTGGTCCAACAAAGACAAATATTATGGCAACAAAAAAATAAATCTTCCATTTTTAACCTTTTCAGGGAAAGTAATTCACTTATTGGCTTCAGTTAAAACGTCTTACCTTTCTTCCCCTTTTTGTTTTATCTGTGAGTAATTTCTCCAGTCACATTGTTTATAGGAAGTGAAGTTATTCGTAATCATGCCTTAAGAGTATGTACACAAACTGGACATCCTAAAAGACCACTATGTATTAAATTCCTGATTGTTTGACATAAATTCTCTCTCTCTCTTTCTCTCCGACAGGAATCTTCTCATTTATTTACGAATAGGTTAAGACCTTCGCCTTGCTTCTAACTATGTGCCTAAGTGCTAACATATATTAAGTAAATTTAGAGCCTCTTCTGCATAGGAAACAAATTAAATTAGTTAAACATGGAGAAAGACTAAATGTAATCCATCTCTTGTCATGTTTATGATATCTGAACTCATCTTATATGAATGTTCCAATTTGGCTGTTGTAGCAGATGGGCTGCTTATGATAAACCATAACTACAGACGCAGAATGTGATAATATAAATCATAAAGAAGATAAATAACGAAATTCTTTTAAAATAACTCTGGTTAAATATTTAGACAGTGCATTTTTAAGTTACACACACACAAAAATAGTATTCACATATCGAGGCAAGGAAAGAGTGGTACTCAATTATAATGTAAATATAATCTAAGTCTAAACATTCAGGGCTAAAGGTATTTTAAAAATCTGGGTGAATTTTTAGCATAGCAAATGGCACAGGGAGCCTTTTTCAGAGGTACTCAAAACAAGAAGGGACACTTAGGAATATCCCTTTATACAACACCCCTCATTCTGAATCCCATTTCATACTTCTGGAATTAAGTAGAGGCTCCTACGTGATGATATATTTCATCTGCTAAAGAAAACTCAGAATTGCTCTTGATGGACAGCTTAGTATCTATGACCCTCTGCCAACCTATATCGACTCATAAATTCCTCACAATGCTTGAATTTACAACATATTTTCACATGAGTTGCTTGATCATTTCAATAATCTGAACACAAGCTGGCTAGTATTCTGATTGTAAAGATGGGGAAAGTAAAACTCAAAGAAGTGACTTATCCAAGGTCACTTGTTTATAAGTGGTGGATTCAAGATTCAACAGCCATATCTGACTCCTAGACAGGTATGCATTCTCTTAATCATAGTATCTCAAGCAATTTAGAGAGAGGGTAAAGATTTTAACTCAGGGAAATTTGGAGTAGACATTCAGGTGCATGTAAAGCAGTCCGGATACTCAGTCCATGGTCTGAAAATAACCAGGAATAAAAGGGCAAGGGGAAATACCAGCACACGTGACCTGCCTGCTGTTTGGGTAGGGCAGACAACAATTATGTTGTAAATCAATATAAATACCCTTTTGTTAGGTGGACACACATACCATCGAATTTTACAAACAAGTAGACTGATTTGGTGCACTGTTTCAGCCACCATTAGCAGGGTCTGTTCCCATTTGCAGTGCTGACTCATTATCCATCTCTGCTGAAGGTTCCTGATACACAGCTGTGTTCCACGTAGAAGATGAATTTGAGAGAGTTTTTAAAACACTTTTCATAATATAGCATCCAACCATCCTTTCCCTCCTTTTCTTCTATTATGTCTTGCCAAAATATTTATTGAGCACCTACTACATGCTATGTAGTATGCAACCATAAACAATGCAGACACAGGCTCAGTCTTCCTTGAACCTGCAACCTGCTGCTGAATACAGAGGTATAACCAAGCACTTATCAGGACTATGGGGGTACACAGGGAGAGCACTTCCCCTGGACTAAGGATAGGGGTTGAAATGCAAAAGAGGTGGAGAGCATATGGGAACCTTCCTCTAGGAAGGCTAAGACCTAAAGGAAAGTAGGAGTTGATGAGATATAATGAGGGAGGGCAGTGTCCCATGTTAAACGTAAGACGTGAAACAGGATAACATTGTGGGAAGAGTTTTCTTTTTGTTTTGGGGCAGAAGAGGTTAGGTAGAAAGTGAAAGTGGGGGGACAGAGGGGAGAGTGGAGCAAGCAGAGAGAGAGAAAGAGAGAAGGAAAGGGTATCACAATTTAATTTGGTGATATTTTGTACACTGCAGATACATTGGGTAGCTCAGGAAAAAGAAAATAAGAAAAAATGCATGTGTGTTGGAGTTTGAAAAATAGGGAAAGTGGAATAAGCACAAGAGTCAGTTCAGTGGCATCAGCTAGTTTTTTTCTTAATCTCTGTGGATTCTGTCTGGCTTTAGAATACAAAGCTATACTTACTCCACTGTTCATGAAGTTATAAATGTAAAACCTCAGGCATAAATTTTGAAATTATACCCAAGGGATCACTGTAGGGAATGAAGTCTCAGTTTCTCCACTGAGAACCCATCCTCTGGTTTTTGCTTGTTTGTTGGTTTTTTTGTTTACTTCCAGGGGCAGAGTTTTTCTAGAAAAACTAAATTATAATATAGCCCACATTTTTTGGTTATAATCTTATAAATTATACAAAATAATTCAAGGCAGAGATGCAGAATATATCAGACAGGATATATTCAGGTATAATTACTAATATTTTCAATAGATATATAGCCTACATAATGTTTATATGTATATATCCACACATATATGATAATATATCTTATTTTTCCCTCTGAGCAATTTTTCTTAGCATTTGTCCAAAATCTCAAATATATTTAAATCCTTTTCAATGTTTTGACCTACCCTCCTGTGTCTGCCATGAGACCAAAATTATGACTACTATACCATATTCTATCACTCTGTAATTAACACAGTTGAAAACACAGAAAAAGCAGTGGACATTATGCATGGATATGCACAAATATGCCAACTGCCAAAAAGACTATCTTGTCATATTTGCTTTGGCTTCAGAGTTGAGTAAAACCAGTCCAGCTCACCAAAATTAATGATGTCCATTGAATGACAAGCTGTCTTTTCTAACCTGGAATACTCTATTACTTGTACAAATAGTGCATACATCAGTTTTTCAAATTGCAGTGCAACTTGTTAGACCTGCAGAAATGCCTGCCCAGAATGATTACCACCTGCACTTTTACTTTACCTCGGAAAACGATGTCATGCCTTCATTCAAGATACAAAAATGAGATCTTGGTTCCTTTATCATCATCATTGGAGTCTGTTGGAAATTTGGGCCCCATGATACCTGAACAGGGACAATTAGTGGCTCTGCAGAGCCCTGCAAAGTGCACTACCCCATTCAGGCATTTTTATAAGTGTCTTGGAGGGAGGAGGGAGGAGGGAAGAGGGAGGAGGATATCAAAACAGCATAAACCCAAGGAGGGCAGAGTCATGGGACTAAAAAGGACAAGTCCATGAAGTAACAGAACCTTGATACTAAAATATCTTACCGGGTCTAAGCTCCAGGTCTAAACGAATTGTTAAAATTTAATAGATGTGAAAATTCTGTACTTAAGTCTAAGATATCGATTGCCTAATACTAAATGAAGAAAGATATTACTTAAAAACAGTTCACATGATACAGACATAGGGAGTTTGGTTAGCTGTGAATTTTATAGGTCAGAGGGTGCTATAATTGCCCATAAAACTACTAAAACTCGAGTAGTTATAGAAATAGAGTATACATAACCAGGGAAAAATAGTTACACTGCACTTGTCTCTGTTGGGTTTCTGACACTCTGGGTATGCTGATCTCAGAAGACATAATCAAATGGGTACAGTGGATTAACTGACGACTAGAAAGTTTGGTTGTTAGTACTGCTGTCTTTGAATAATTTCTTTCTGCTCTTTGGATAACTCCAGTAAAGCTAAAATAAATTTTTTTAAGAATTGTCCCCAAGCATTTTACAGAATACAGAATTAATAGTCTAAGGAATTTTGGAGCCAAGCAAGAGGTCTGCAATAATACGACATAAAAATATCTGAAAGAGAAACAAAAATTGAAGTAGTCCTTCTTAGGTATTTTCACATTTTCGTAGGGAAAACACTTGCTGAAAGAAAATATTTAAAATAAAATGTTAATATAATTTACACTGATAATATGGCTGAAAAGCTTTATCTTGAATATTTGGGCTGTTTATTACTCATTGCAAAGAGATTTTAAAAATCTAAACTCGAGGGTGTGTCTAATGGTTTTCTTTCTCTTGGGAACAATGAAATTATCTAAAATTGAGAATGTTGATGGACTATGGACTTTGGGCCTTTTACATGATGTCCGATGAATGCAGATGGCTAAAGGATGCACTGACAGAGAAGTAGACTGGTGAATGATGGTGTATACTTATGAATGAAGGTTGTGCTGCTACAAAAAGGAACAATGTCATGAGGTATGCAACGGTGAATGAACGTGTGGAACATATGGTGAGACGAAATAAGCCAGAAACAAAAGAACAGCAATGGTATGGTTACTTTCAGAAAATGCTTAGAAGAAAACAGGGGCCTAGATTATAAGCTTTTGGAGCAGGCACATTAAGTCCAGAGTGGTGATTAATATTTCTGGATTTTGAGGGATTATTTTATATATATAACCTAATATTTAGAGATAAGAATGAAGCCGAACAGGTTGGGGTTAAAGAAATTCAGAACATAAGGGTAAGGATGATAGTGTCTATATCTTAGAATCATACATACTCTTTGAGACCAATGGAAGAAAGGTTTATTTGACCTGGAACTGAAATTTTCTGTAATGCACAATCTAATTCAACCTATCAGTATAGCTCATTTGAACAACTGAAACACAGGGAGCACAGAACAAGAAAGAGGTCTTTTAATCCTGTTAGATTATTGCAATGCCTGGAAACATCTTAGAGTATATTAAGCAGATAATCAAGAAGTATTGGCAAAGTCCCCTGAGGGGTGGGAGAAAGAATATGGAAACATGAAACCTTACCATCAGGGAATCCCCTGATACTGTGTCGAACTTTAGGGATACCCAAATCAATAGGCCATGCCCTTGATCATGAGGCTTACTCTTGTGAAGCTTATGTAGGTAGTGAAGAAGTTTAGAGTACCCACAGGTATGCCTAAGAGTTACGTCAGGAGGACCTCTTTTGTTGCTCAGACATGGCCTCAGTCTCTCTAAGCCCAACTCTGCAAGTGAAATCATTGTCCTCCCCCCTCATGGGACATGACATTCAGGGGTGGAAGTCTCCCTGGTGACGTGGGAGATGACTTCCAGGGATGAATCCAGACCTGGCACCGTGGGATCCACAATTCCATCCTGATCAAAAGGGGGAAAAGAAGTATAATTAATAAAGTATCAATGGCAGAGACAGTTGAAATAGAGTCGAGAGGCTACTCTGGAGGTTTCTCTTATGCAAGCTTCAGGTAGACCTTGCTACCTATCACAACCTGCTAACCCCCAACCAGGACCATTCCAGCCAATCCTAAAGAATACCTAAGGCAATATATAAGATTCCACAAGGGTTCAATGCACTAGAGTAACTTTCCAGAAACCTATAACCTCCAGATGGGTCCCTGGTCCAGATAAATCCTGAAACCCAGACCAGCCTCTCCAGAACATCTGATAGCTCCATCTCCCTACCCCATATTAGTGACAGACCCTTCCAATATCAAAACTTTAGAATTGTCATAGCTCAAACAACCCGAAAGAGAGGTATGGAAGGATCAAAGGTGATGATGGAGTTATACATATAAGATAGGATTTAACAAATGAATATGAATGTTGAATCATTAAATTGATATCTCTTTTAGTCTCCAGTATTTTAGAGTAGCTAGGAGTAAAAACTTAAAATTGTGAAATTGTAACCATGACAAACTCTGAAACATGTTCTACAACTAATTGCGGTGCTGTGTTTTGAAATTTATAGCTTTTTTGTATATATGTTATTTTTCAGAAAAAAAAGTATTGTGGTGATAAAAAAATTTAAGCTCTCTAGCCTCCCATATTCTAGAGCAGCTAGAAGGAAAAATATAAGAAGATCTTATGGTAGCCCATGACAAACTCTGGGATCTGTTCTGTAACCACTTGTTGAAGAGCGCTTTGAAAACTATTGCTTTTTTATTTCTTTGCTTTGTATATATGGTATACTATACGATAAAAAAAAGTTTAAAAAAAACTAAACTCATCATTATAGTTTAGAGATTTAAAAAAACTAATCAGGATTTGTGTTTATATATAAATAAAGAGAACACAATATCAGTTGAAATTCATCTAGCTCATTGGCAATCCTTTTTGCCACATTATTTCCCTTTTTATTTATTTTGTACTATGAAAACACATGGTGAAGGTAGTCAAACTTTCCTCCAAATTTTAACACTGTAATGTAAATTATTTCAAACAGAACTAAATGCAAGTTTTAATGAATAACTACTTGTGCATGGTTTCCAAAGACCATGAGCATGCAGGTTATCAAATCAATTATTGCACATTTTGAGATGAGTAAGCATGATTTGGTAAAACCAGTGAAAAATTCTGGTTAATAACTGACAAATTATTTTCTCAGCTATCTAAAAATCAAATACTCAAAAAGACCTCTTTTTATTCATCTCGGTTAAAAACAACAGTATCAACAATTGTATGGGTATGTGCATATCTTTTCCCTTCTGAACAACATGTCCCAGGAATTGCTGGGGCTACTCTTTTGAGAAACTGTATCTCCCCAAGTATCTCCCTTGCTGACACTGTGGAAGAGTCTATGTGCAGATGGGTATTACCATTGAACTCCCCAGGAATCCTAGTGGCTTGCCGTGGGAGGAATATTCCACTCCCAGTGGCAGTCATTCAATCTCAGAATTCGACACTACCCAGCATCAGCCAAGGTAATATCAGACCAAACTTGCTCAAGTGGCACTGTCCACTAAAAGCTCACGTGATTGCACTTCCGTTCTGGTGCAAATGCAGTGTCATCATTTGAGAGAGCAAACAAGGAGTGAGCCATAATGCAGAAGGACAGTGGTCTATTAGAGAGGTAGAAGGTATGGTGATGGTGCCAGGGATTGGATCCATATCCCATCTGAGTCACCATGAACAGCTATATCACTTTAGCAAGTCATGAAACCTCTTTCAACCTCAGTTTATACGTCAATTTAATAGGAATCATCATATCTGCTGTCTTTACACAAAGTTTTTATAAGCATCAAATTAGATCATACATGTAAAAATAACTTGCAGAAACCTTTGAAAATGAAAGATGCTATTTTATCTAATCTCTAATCATACCTCTACACTGTCACTGTTCTGCTGTAATGAAACCAAACCCTGCAGATCCGAGGTGAAAACGAGCCGGCTGTCCAGGTAGATCAGAGCTTGGCCTAAGCAGAACTGATGCCTAACAGTGCCTTTCCTGGTGGGGCCAGTGGCCAACATATTTAGAGTCCAAATCTGCCCACTGCAGATGGTGGAATATGGCTAAAGAAGCACAGGCTATGTTTGCTCTTCTCTAGCCTATTCCTAGAATTAACTGACTCTAAAAAGCTTAAGAAATGGTTTACAGTTGTTTTAAGAAAAAAAAGGTACAAGTACAAAAAGGGCACAGCTATGTGATACATAGTTCTTGACTAAGCCCACTATCATTTCTCATCAAGCTGTAAGATAACTTTTATTAATGCTAATTAATTCCTTGCACTGGTCTAGTCACTTTCTAACCCTCTGCTTAAAAAAAATCAATTGTCTGAGTTCAGCTGAGAAATAACGACCGTAATAGATGTTTTCCCCCATTGCTTTTACTTTTCTCTGATAGCCCTTAAGGTGGTCAGAGGTAAAAGGAAAGATGCATTGTAGCCTGAGGGATGACTGAATGAAAAAAAATGGGGGGTGGGAGCAGAACCTCCTCGAATAGACCAATTTCCCATCACTGCAAGCCAGAGCAATTGATTGATGAATCCTCGCTTTGTCAAGAGGCAGCCTTCAGATTTGATCACATAAATACTCATTCAACTCAAATTCTGCTTGACAAGCCTTGGACAGCTTTGTTCTGTCACAGATATCATTGGATGGAAAATGCTCCATTAATCATCCTTAATTAACTTTACCATAGTCTGCTGAAACCAATATGCTCTCTGGCTAAACCTCATCATACCCAGGATTCTATAGTTATCAATTAGAGGAGTTTTTTTTCAAGTTCTTTCTCTCCTATTGCCTTTAACTTGTGGGGATTTGGAGTGAGCAGAGTTCACAGGAAGGCAGGCCCATTGATTATAGGAGATGGCTTATCGGTGGGTCCATTCCTCTCTAAAGGAAACATAATTTTAAATATGACTGACCTGCATGAGATGGCATTTTATATCTATATCTCACCTAATGCTCAAAAGGGCTGTTTCCTTCCCAATTCGTAGGCATCATATGCCTTGAGATATTTTCTAAGGTAGAGGAAAGAAAAACTCAAAAAGATCAACAATAACAGTTCATAAAATAGGGCTCCTGAAGCAGTACTCTATTGCTACAAGCACAAGATTGTTCGTAATGAATACATAAACACACATACCTCTCACACAGTAAAAATGCTTGACAATTTTAATTAAGCTTGAAAATGAGACATAGTTTCATTGTGATTTTTGCTTAGTCTGAGAATTAACCATTTTTTTCTCCTGCTGGAGTTACCTATTGGGAAGTATTGATAGCAAGGGTCAGAATTCATTAGTAACTAGGACAAAAGCAAAACTGAGAAGTGTTCACACTTAAAATAAAAATAAAATGCAATGTGTGAACTACAGTAAATGGCCTCTGTTATGTCCCAGTCCCTGTCACATGGCGTCTGCTCCTTCATAGGCCTTGTGACAAGTTTTCAGGCAGCCTTGGGCCTTATTCACATTTCTGAGCTGTGTGTATGCAAGGCTATTCCAACGAGGAGAGAAGCGGCCATTTCAGATGGTGTACTTTGAAAGCCAGCTGATCCTTCTTAGAGTCTACAGAAACTTAAATTCATGGCACTAAGATCTTGGCATCACAGAATTCTCCATTTGTTTAGGTACTTCTGAGAATTATCTGCCAAAAGGGAAATGGCCTTTCTGCATACGAAAGATGCACATTCATCTTATGTGGGCAAACTAAAGAGAAGACAATTTAGACATGTGAAGTGAAGATCTTAATAGCAACTAAAGATTTCTGAAAATGATTGACTCCTTTTTTAATACACTGACTTGGCACTGTGCCCTCGGAGATATTATATATATTCCCACCTCCATCCTCTGAAAAGAGAAAACAATGCAAAATTAGGGTATGATTTGATTTATCATTGAACTTTTTACAACATTTCTTACGTGCTTTAGTTTTCTAATTGGAGGCAGAGTAAAAGTCCACAGTTAAGCACATCTCTGTGGAAGGCAGATTTGTTAAAACTAATACCAAATCATGTCCCCTTTCTGCAAAATGAAAAACCGAGCACATTTTCATAGAAACTCTAAAACAGATATTTTATTCCCAAACCATAAACTATATCTTAAAAAATATATATGTGAGTGCTAAAATAAAAAAAGAAACTTGATTTAAAGGCTGCGTACATTACTTGGGACTCATGACAATTAAAAATGATGTCACATTGGTGGAACCAATGCATAGCTATAGATGTAATCTCTTTAAAAATGGTTTAATATTTAATATTTGTTATGAAATAAGGTTTTACTTTTTGGGGAAATACACATCTTAAAACAATCTTTATATCACATTCTCACTTCACATTATTCTTTCCTTGCCTGGGGATGGTGGTGGGGTCAGCAAAAGAAAACAGGAGGATGAAATCCTCCTCATGGTAGCATGTTTTCTATGTTAAATCCTGATTATTAGTGACTATAAACGAATCTTTATTTCTCTTGATCTTTAACTATATCCTCCCCTTATTATGTCATGACTTCTTCCCCAGTTTAAGTATGACATTCTGATTGCAAATTGATTCTCCTTTCCCCTCATTCCATCCCAAGCATCTCTTCTTTTATCCAATTTCTTCCCTCGTCATAGATTATCCTTCTTTTGTGTTACCTTACTCACTGTTCATTTCCTTTCCATTTTACATCTACTTCCTGGGCTCTCTTCCTTCTGACCTTTTCAGGCTTGTGTACCTACTTTCCATCCTTATCCATTAGTAGGATTGTGGAAATACAGTACTACACATAATAGGCCTGGCCAAGAGCGGAGGTAGGCAGTAAACATGAATTACAATTAAGTGTGCTGAAAGTTATGGCAGAAATAACAGATAACTGGGACATAATCTGTCTGGGGAGGATAATCAGAAAAAGTCCTCACCCTGTGTAGTAACATTTAAGTTGGAAGCCATGGACAGAGAAGTTTCTTTTAGGTAAAGAAGGTGGAATAGGGATGTCTAAAGGCCTAGATGTGAGTTCATTCATTCATTTGTTCACTAAATATTGTTGGCCCCCTCTGTGCCTATCTCTTATGTGTCTCCACGTCACCAGTACTAGTTCTTCATTATTGATTTAATACTGTGATATCTGGGGAGAATGTTGCATACACGTTAATCCCCAAAGAATATATCTGAATTAGAAATGAATTTTGGAAACAATGAAGACAATGTTAGTGGGATATTATTTACATCGAGCCTGCTTTGGGATATTTCTGCTCTTTCCTTCGATTTCCACCCAAGCAGTAGCTCAGTGGACAGCTTGTATGGGGACCCTTAGCCACCAGCAGAGAGGACTGATGGAGAAAGGAAAACAGTGGAACAGAAGGGGAGAAGGGAGAGCCGGGTGGGTGTGGGGAGAGAAGAAAGAACATGGCATATTTTTTTCCTGGTAGCAAAATGTTACGGGACAAGACAGGAATTCCTCCCTGAAACACTATGTGTTTGAGATACACAACACCACTGCACTCATTTCTGGGTCTTGTTAAAACATGGAAGGAAATGATCTACAATCTGCTCATAATAGTTCCAAGGGAATCTTGCCGAATTGTGCCAAAGTCAAGAGGGATTTAAGAAGTGATCACTTCATAAACAAACGGTACATGCACATGCTTTCAAAAGTCAGTTTGGTGAACTGTGAAAAAACCCTGTTCTTAATGAGTGAAAACTGTTGACACTATCCGCTTAAGACTAAGACAACTTTGCTTATATTGTTCAAGCTATCTCCTATGGTGGCATATGCAATAGTCTTTGGCTGAAGAAATGTAACGAGTTAAGTAGATTCACATGAACTGAGGGGTTGGAAGGGAGGACTAGGAATGCCCTTCCTCATTTCAAAGGTCAAAGGCAGAATTAATTATTTTTAACTAATGTCCTATTTAACCACATGCAAACCTGAATCAGTTTGGATCTGACTGATTCAAAGCTATTCTTTGGTTCCCTGGTCTGCTGCAATAATTGACTAGGTTAGACTTTGCAAAGGTCAAAAGAATGGACTCAGTTCATATTATTTCAGCTAATGACAAGTTCTTAAATCAAAATTTGAGAATTGATCTTTCAAAGTCACTTTTCCTCTGTACATTCACATGTAATATCAAATTAAATGATAGATGTATCCCAACCTCACTTTTTTATTTAATTACTTTTTAGTAGCAGAGGACACAGTGGGAGGGTTTTAACAAGATCTGGGTTTGTCAAAAAAAAAAAAATTCCAAAGGGAATTAAGGAAACCAGGGGAAATATGGCATTTAGCAAAGTTCTAATGAATGCAATTGGATGTGGGCAATCTGAAGGAAAAAATTCAGGCAGACATAATGCCAAGCAAGAGAGAAAATGGAAAGGAACTTATGTGAAGTTCAGGCAAAGGGTAGAGCCCAGTAGAATCCATTATTTTGGCAGTGAGGTCTGGCAGGACCCAAATATCATACTCAAAAAAATTAAAAGTGTTGGTTGTTTTAGAGAAAAGCTCTTCCCCCAGACCACACAGTCCTGTTGTCCAGGGTTGTGCCACTGTTGAGATCGTGGCTTCCTCCCAGCATTATTTCCTTCTCCCTTTGCAGGAGAGTTGAGCCACCCCTGGTGAGCCAGTCTTCTTGCAGTCATCCTTCAAATTCTACCCGGATCTTGCTCCTTCCCCTAAGACTTTCCGGACTAATTGGTGGTCAGATGGTGATTTCTCCTCCAGACTCCCTTATCTAACCTTGCAACTCCCACAAGCTGTCTTACTCTCATCACTCTGCAAAATACATTTACCCCTTGGCCTGTAGATAATGAAATCTTTATTGAATATGTGTATCTGCTCATTGTTTATTCAGTTGCATGTACATCTTTCAAACGTGTGCTATGACAGTTTTATCTCTCACACTTTAGTTGACAGGGAGCATATTTACTTAATGCACTTCGCATTATGCCTAGCATGCTGCCAGGTGTTGATAATATTCAATGTGTGCATCTGATTGTGACATAGTCAGCTGGCATCTGAGAAAGGACTTGGTGTTGGGGGTGGTATGTGGGTGGGTGTGTGTGTACATAGACAAAATAAAATTTGAAAAGAGAAAATCCCTTCTAGATTGAAATTCAAGCTGTGATTTAGGTATTTTTAAATTATGTCCCAATACCACATTATCAGAGCCAAAATGAAATAGAGGGTTATATTAATATTCAGCTTACATACAGTCAGGTCTTTTTGTCTGAATTAAATGATTCCTTTTTTACTTGCTATCTAGGAGCATCCCCCGTCCCTCAACTTATAGTAACAGAGACATAGCCCATTTTGAAAAGGAAAGCATTTTCACATTGAGGTTTGTATAATGTTTAGAGGAGCTTTCAAAACCTACTTGCACATTTCCATAATAAATATATTTTATGTTGGATTATTCACCAATCACTCAATCCATAGAACATGCTGACTATATTTAAACCTGGATACGGTCCACTTTCTCTTCATGTCAAAATGCCAGCTTGGCTAAATAATCTTACATTTCGGATCAGTGCTTAAAGAAACATAAAATGTATGTATGGGATGAGATAGACATTTCATAGATAATTTTACTGGCAACGGAACGAAAGCACCTTCATATTTTCCTCCTAAATCTAAAACCAAATGTTTGGTTTCCTAATATTTTTCCTGCCTACTGGATTTTTCTTTCCTCCTTCTATGTGGTCACTCACAGCCTGGCCTTTGTGTATTCTCCCAAGAAAGAATTGTTTATTTGTATTAGCGGTCCTTTCTGGGGCTCCCTGTAGACTCTGTTTCCAATGGCATGTGGAGTTACTAAGCTTTTATTGTTGACAAGTGGTAGGTGGGATCCAAGCTTTTGTGGTTAAATTGTTTATTGATAATTACCTGTTAATTACCCCACTGCCTGACTCCTGTAATTTACTATAATCATTACTTTCCTTTTTTTTTTTTTTTTTTTTTGGAAACCATGTGCACAAAAAAGTAAAAAGTGAAGACAAAATATACTTTCTTACCACCTTAAAAAAGAGGTTGCTTTCTTAATTAAAACCATTTAGAGTCAGAACATTTCCTCATCATGTAATATTTGGATTCGGAAAAGCAAACCCGTGTTATTAATGTAATTATAACTACATCTAGTAATGGATTTACAACTGGCAAATATAATCTTGGGTGGCAATCACCAAATTAGGTGTCACATAGTATTCTTGCCTCATTAGTATTTTATTTTACTATAGAATATATTTTCTTTCCTAGAGTTGGCCAGAGAGCCTGTACTAAATCACAGCTTTGAAACAAAATAAAACTAAATTCCATGTTATTTGTTAAAGACTGAAGCTTTTTTATACTAATACTTCAGCATCTAAAGTATTATTCTAACAGTTATGTAATACCCTTGATCCCTGGATAATAGAGAGAGGCCTTTACACTTTAAATATAATTGTCTGGTCTATGGCACAGTCCTCTCTAAATAGCCATAGTTTCAGCGTAGATGCTGACATGTCAATGCCCAGGAAGACAGCACATAACTGACGCTTCAGTTTCCAAGCTTCTCAAGAAATCCCCCCTAGACCTCATCCCCACCCTCCAAACTCTTTCAAGACTAAAAGCATCTGGTAAAATATTGCCATTAGTGAAAAATTAGAGTTAACAATTAAGTCCAACTTTTTGGGAATCAAAATTAGCTTTGCCAGGCAAGCAGATGGATTTATTAGGTGCATATTCGTGAAATGTAATATCCAAGGGCCTGTAAAGAATGATCAAATAAAGTTCTAAAATAGCAAACCCCAAAGCCCTGGAATAAACACAGCCATCGCCCTGCCATTTCTCACCAACTTCCTCTTGTTTCTCACTTTTGGCTATTTTACGAGGCATTTTCACATTATACTGAAGATAAACATGGGTGAGGGGACCCCATCAATGTTGTTGAAGCCATTGATTAAAACCGATTTTCAGAACTGTCCGCGGTCGCCACTCCCCGTTTTAGCTCAACTGGAAACAGCACAGAGGTGAATCACAAGGATCCGTGGTGTGCATTATGCCGATCGCTGTCTTCCATGGAACTCCTCATGCTAAACGCAGCCCTTTTAGACACAGGTCATTTTACAACCCAGTGGAAAGAACATAGCATTTAGAGTTCAAATAGCTGGATTCTGAGTTTGACATTTACTAGATGTATAAACACAAACAGATCACTTAACCTCTCTGAACTTCTTTTCATTGTTTAAAAATTTGGGCTAAAAATAATAACATTAATCCAACTCATTTCTTGAAGTTCTTCTAATGATGCAATGAAATAATGCACACAAACTCACTGCATATACTGAAAAGCACTGTATGATTATAATAATATATATTACTATGATTATGAAATTTTCATTATAAATCATGAAAATAATAAAGACTGTTTTAAATAGTCTTTATAAGAACTTTGCTGGGCATAGAGAATAAACAGAAGGTCAAGCCTATTTAAATATCTAAGTAAAAGTGTCAATGGACACACATTATAGCATTTCAGGAAAAGTTTTTCCTAGGGAGAGATGAAAGTCAAGAGAGGAAATGGAAAGGCTTCAATTGCTGTCATTGCATTCTTAGTATTTTACTTGGGAGAATGAGCCTTGTCAAGTGGAAAGATTGAAAGGAATACATTCTCAGCTGCTTAGCAGATACATTTTCCAATGTAAGCTAAACATTTCAACCAACCTCATTTCCATGTGCATATTTGCACTCCTGAAATGTGATGGGAACGTTAAGGGGATGGGTTGATCTTGGCTTTGGAATTATATGGCTTAGGTGTAAATTTATTCTTAATCTTCAGCCATTATATTTTAACATTCCTAGCTGAAATTTGGTTGAGCTATCAAGTTGTTCAAAGGCCAGTTCACGCTACAGCCCAAGAACCACCACTGGGAGAAGGTGGAAACCCCAAACCACAACCAAGCCCATCCATAGAGTTTTCTCCCAGTGAAGGTTACCACAACATACTTAACATTGTTAAGGACAAATTGCTACCATTACCAAGCCAAACAATTGTGTTTTTATGTTTTTAAATAGTTTTGGTAATGCTTTAGAGACTTTACAGCTGGAAAGGAACTACATCTTGGAAAAGAACAAAATTTATAGAATTTTGTTCTGTGACACTTTTTTCATTCATTTCCTGATCTAAACAATAGTCCCAATTGCCAGCTGCACCTCGGTTACTCACAGGCCTGGTGTGAGTCTGTGATTCAGCTGAGCTCACCACAACTACCCCACAGCTCACAATAGTTTATCATCATTGTTTTGTATAATTGGAAACAGAATTATTTATGTGCCCCTGCTTATTCTGCGAGGAAATTTACAAGGCAACTGTCTCTCTTAATCTGTAGGAGACCTAATGCAAACAGTAATGCAAAAGAGTATTCAGATTTATTACATTACTTCTCTAAAGATCGATATTTAAAATGAATACATATTGTGCTAATTTAAACATGCAACATATCACAGAGCTATTTACACGAGAAATTTACAATGGCCGAAGACATTTTTATACTCTAGTCCTACTTCCTCGGAATACCTTTTTACAAATGGTCAGAAAAAAGGAATTATAAGTTCAATGTTAATTAGCCTCATTTATAAACTTTCATCTAAACCTGTAACCTCAAGAGGCCATATATTAAGCTATAAAATGGAGAATTACAATTACATTGAGTGTGACCCGGACAAGAAAATGAAGTCGACTCTGCCCTATATAATAGAAGATGTACAGCTTGGAGTAGATAACTGCGTGGCCTCTGCGAAACCAAGCCACAGCCTGCTGATTTTAGAGTAGTTATTTTAGCTTTATTCTGCTGTCCCGAGATTCTGTGGGTTTAATTCACTCCCTCTCTTTCTTTAGACCTCATCTTGGAGCTTTAAAATAGTATCCCGTTGACAAGAATCCAAGGTCCTTCAGACCCAATATCACGGCAAGCTGCCGGCTGAGCCCTTACGCCAAGACTCGGCCTACGATGAATTTTTATAAGTGAGTTATAAACCCCTCAAAAACAGGGTTTATAATGGAAATGCTGACAGACTCTTAACTATCGAGTTTCTAGTGGGTTCCTGTTTAATATACTGTATTTCTTCCCCTTGAAGATATTAATTTACTTTTTGAAATGTTCATTGCTAAGATTAAGCATAGGTTTTTGAAATGTGTTCATAGGCAATTTATGCATGAGTAGAAATGTACTCTTCTCCAGATGTACAGAATACTAATTTGAAAATGATTTATAGGCCACACTGTACAGTACATTCTATTCCCTTCTGAAAAGTTAAAGACAAGGCTTTCCTCTGACATAACTCCAGGACCCTCTCCATATTATAAGGATAGAGTATTAGCAATACTTCCATAAATTCTTAAGCTGTCAACTCTAGGATGGGCCAGAATAGAATGAGCAAGCTGCCAGGACCAATGGAATAAGGGATACTTAAGAATGGGAGGGTCTGGGAAGAGGAAAATTAATTTAAGCACCTCTTCAAAAAGAAGCTTCCTATTTTAAGGGAGTATTTTCGGGTAACTGAGATCTCTTAGGATCCTTGAATGTTTGAAACTGAAATGGTTTTAGAAATCACCTAACCCTGATATTGTAAGCTGGTGGCCTGGAGGTTGAATTATGTCACCAAGTATGAATTAGGCATGTATATGAAAAAGACATTAGATGTCGATATTAAATAATTGGAAAATTTCACTCCAAAATGAGAATTACCGCTTCTCTTTTAAAAAGGAAAGATTTGGCAACACTTGATTTGCATTCTTCCATAGCAGCAGCTGGCCAGGGCTGAGTGGCCAGGGTCCCCTTTAGGATAGGGAGTGAGCTTTCCTAGCCCTCACCAGGCCCCACCCCCTCCCCACCACCCAACCCCTCCGGCTGCTGAGGTGTATGAATCCTTTCCAGAGATTATCTTGTCCAGGGGGTTAAACTTATTCAGGGCAGAGGAGGGCTAAAAGTAAGATAATATCTTATACATTTCCCTCTCCTCCTTATCAGCACAGGATCCTCCAACATGAGTTCCTTTACCTGGTTATTTCCCAGTTGAGGGAAAAATGAACCCAGTGAAAAATAAATGGAAAACTCCAAAAATCAGTGTCATCAGCAACTATGGCTTCTTTCACCTCCTTTATATGAAGGGAGGCTGGTTTCTACACTTCCATGACTCTTCAGAAGTATAAGAAAACCATCTATTTTATTATCCCAAAGGGTGGGTGGGGTATTTTAATGCTTGTAAAAGCTCCTTGCATCTAGAACACAGGTTCCCAAACTTTGACTTCGCTAAGAATCACCTGTGGAGTATTTAAAAATTATTAAGCCTGGGACCAACCCCGAATTTATTAAGTCAGAATGTCTAAATGTGAGGCCTGGACATGTTATTTTGAAAACCAAGTCCTCAAATGATTCTAGTGATTAGTCAGGGTTAAGAAACACTAGTCCAGAAGGTAACTGATGATTTCATTAAATTCAATTGGAAATGTCAAGCAACATTTTGTGGTATGGAAATTAAAATGGCTTTAAAAGGAGTTTTAAACGATTTCCAGATAGATGAAATGATGATATAGAGTAAACAATAAAAAGATCTTGAAACATGGTAACATCTTTGCTGAACAAAGGAGTTATAAGAATATCCATAGTTCACTCATTTCCTAGAATGTGTTTGCATCATTGAGGGAAAAAAATCTTCCTAAAATAGCTGTGAACTAAACAGTGAGCATATAAATGGATGACTGGTCAGGCAACAGGGAAAGGCACTGTATCTCTGAGGATGACACAATACGTATAGGAATTCCAGCTTACAAACAGTTCTCAATGTTTCCTGGAAAGGAGCTCCATATCCTCAGGAAGGCAAGAACTATCTCAGAATATTCCATCTGGTTGTACAGAGGACGGAAGTCACGTTAACAGCAAGAGTTGAATTTAAGCAGAGAATAAACTATAATTAATATTGGGTAAAGGCAGAAGAGCAGCAACCACACACGGACTGGACTATTTTTTAAACAATATGAAATTATGTGAAAAGAAAGACCATAAAAAGGTTTACAGGGTAAGAGAGACTTTTATTACCTTTCAGAACTGTGGTTGCACAAGATTGAAAGACTTTAGGAAAAAACTCTACATGTGAGTATATGTGTGTGTGGGTGCATATATATAGCACACAGGTAGATGAACAGCTATATCAAATTCTAAGAGCAAGAGAACGCTTTCCTGTGTCAATGATATTGGTGACTGTTCTTGAAATTCTATTTCAAAAGCTCAGAAATCACCAACTTCATCAAAAGAGATTCAGGCAGTGTCTAATTGCTCATGGTCTTCGGTTAAGCTCTATCCAGTGCCGCCTGGATTTTGGAAAAGGTTATGGTTTGGAAGTGAAAGAATTTTGGTCAAGATCTGCTGTCCTTTGGCAATTGAGAGGCAGCTCTTTCTGGCTCCCTCACCACCACTCCACCATGCTGGTAAAGCATATGATGGCAAAATCTCAGCATTTCAACAATCATATTTGAGCCCCTATAGCAATAACTTTTTATTGTTTTAGTTTTTATATTTTTTATTGTTTTTGTAGGTCAATAACATTTGACAAATACATATTCCTATGCAACCATCACCTCAACCATGTAAAATAGAATAGTTTCATCTCCCCAGAAGACTCCATTGTGTCCCCTTTCAGTCTATTTCCCCCATTCTACCGACCACCCTAGGCAACCACGGATCAGCACGATGAGCTTTTCTATACTAATCAGTATAGATTAGGGTTTCCTGTTCTGGAAGTTCATATAAATGCAATCACCGTATGTCCTCTTTTGTGTCCATTTTCCTTTGCTCAGCAGTGAGAGAGTTATATACTGGGTGGTATATCAGTAGCTCATTCTTTTTATTGCTGAGTAGTATCTCAGTTTATTAATATAATAATTTAATTTATTCCTTCAACTGTTAATGGATAATTGGGTAGTTTTCAGTTTCCTTATATGGCTAACACTGCAGTGAACATGGACGTGCATGTCTTTTTATGGAACTATGTTTTCACTTTTCTCGGATAAATATCTGAGTGAATTGCTGGGCCTTATAGTTAGAAACATCTAAACTCCCACCAGCAATGCATGAGATTTCTCTTTTTTGAAATATATTTTTTTCATGGGACCTAAAAAGTTACACTTTGGTGCTTGGGACAGGATATCAACTGTCAGGCAGTGTGCTGGTTTGATACTATTATGTACCCCAGAAAAGCTGTGTTTTATTCCTGATCTAATCTTGCGGGGGCAGCCATTTCTTTTCATCCTGATTCAACATTGTAAAGTGGACATTTTGACTAGATTATATCCATGGAGACCTGATGCATCCAATTGTGGGTGTGACTTTGATTAGATGGAGATGTAACTCCACCCATTAAAGGTGGGTCTTGATTAGTTTACTAGAGTCCTTTAAAAGATGAAACATTTTGGAGAAACCTCAGATGCAGACACTTGGAGAACAGTTGCTTCAGAGCTGACAGAGACATGGATGTTTGGAGATACTTGGAGTGATGAAAAGAGAGCAGATGTCTAGCCATAGGCAGAGCCCAGCAGATGTTGCCATGTGCCTTCTCATGAGATAATAAGCAAGCCAGAACCCAGAGCTGAATCCCAGAGGAGCAAAGTGGGTCCACAGATGCTTAGAGAGGAAACCACTGGTATCAGAAGCTGTAAGCAACAGAACTGGGAACAAGGACCAACAGACACCAGACATGTATCTTCCACCTGACAGAGGCATTCCAAATGGCATCAGACTTTCTTGAATGAAGGTAACCTCTTGTTGGTGCCTTAATTTGGACACTTTCAATGCCTTAAAACTGTAAACTTGTAATAAATTCCCTTTATAAAATCTGTCCCATTGCTGGTATATTGTATTCTGGCAGCTTTAGAAAACTAACACAGGCAGAATAGCAAAAACAATGACAAAAATAACAAATTCAATCACACATACAAAAAACCCTTTTAAGTATCAACCATCCCAATTACTTTGATGCTCTATCTTCTTATCTTTTACTGTAGTACACTCAGTCTCATATGGGAGGTAGGGCCCTCCATGCTTCTATGTTCTTGTCAAATTGACCAACAAACCCATTGGTCACTCCTCTGTTTCTGATCATCTCTTATCCTGCAGCACTAGATGGCATTGACTAGTCCCTCTTTCTTAAATTATGCTCTTCCTTAAAAGATGCTCTTCCTTTGGACAGCACTCTTCTGAATGTCCTCCTATTTCACAGAGAGCTGCTACTCCATCTCCAACTCATTTACTGTTTCCATCTCCGGATTCTTCCAAGGGCTTAGATTGAGCCCCTCTTCCCTTTTCTGCATTCTCTTTTTAAGACATTTCATCCAATCCCAGGATTTTAAAGACTGTCTGTGCTGGTTTGAATCTATTATGTATCCCAGAAAATCCATACCCTTTAATTCTCATTCAATATTGCTGGGTGGGCTCTTTTTTATTGGTTCTATGGAGATGTGACCCACCCAATTGTGGGTGGGACCTCTTGATTAGATGGTTTCCATGATGTATCTTCACCTATTCAAAATAACTGGAGCCCTCTAAGAGGGAACCATTTTGGGAAAAGCTTTAGAATGAACACAGACCACACAGCCAGAGACCTTTGGAGATGCAGAAGGAAGGATGCAGGGGAAGCCTTATGAAATGAGGAGAGAAATCTAGCAGATGTCACCGTGTACCTTCCCAGCTGACAGAGGTGTTCTGGACCCATTAGCCTTTCTTTAATCAAGGTATCTTTCCCTGGATGCCTTAGTTTGGACATTTTCATGGCCTTAGAACTGTGAACTTGCAACTTAATAAAGTCCCTTTTTAAAACCCATTCCATTTCTGGTATATTGCATTCCTGCAGCTTACAAACCTGCAGTTTACAAGTGCACAACTCCCAAATTTGCATACTTAATGATGTAACTTTTGAGTTCTGGATTTTTATATTCAGCTCTCTACTTGAATCTCCATCTGGGAAATTATTTTTCAATATGGAACCCTTGAAATATCCAATCCTTACTAACCCTGTCTTTTCTCAATCATCCCACCCCCAAAATGGCTCATTCATTTTCTCTAGCTGAACAATTGGAAGGTAACCTTGATTTCTACCTACATCCAATCCATCAGAAGAGCTTTTGGGGAGTTCTTCTCTAGCACACATTTAGAAACAGTCAATATTTCTCTGTCTCTGCTGCCACCATACTCCACTGATTTCATGCAATGGCCTCTGCACTAATATCTTTACAACTGATTCTTCCCACAGCAGCCAGAGCTTTAGACAACATAAATCAGATCATGTTATTCTCCTATTAAAACCCTCTGATGGCTTTCCACTGCACCTAGATTAGAATCCAGACTCCTTATGCCATGGCCTCCATGACCCTACCATTCTCACATACCTGCAGGACAGAGGCAGTAGTTAACTGTACTATAAATGACAACATGTGCTAAATTGCTTGTAAGGGGACCAAGCTTAACATGCGACTACATACACTATCTTTTAAAACACTGTAAAGAGATAACAGCACGGGCAACCAAAGTACACTGGCAGCTTCTACTCTCTGACCTCTATACCACCTGCTCTAGCCCTGTCTATCCCACAGATTTAAAATTGATCCACTCTCCCCTGCTCACTATATTCCAGGTCTTCCATACTTTCCCCAAACAAAACAGGCCCTTCCTTGGCTCAGGGCCTTTGCACCTGCTGCTGCTGCCTTGAATGTGCCCTGGACTGTTTTCTCCATCACTAGTTCCTTCTATCCTTTTGACCTCACTCAAATAGCCCTTCTATGGAAAACCTTCCCTGAGCTCCTTTAAAGCAATGCCCTCACCTCAACTCTCATCTCTGGCCCTGGTGTATCACACTGTTCTGTTTCCTTCCTTGCACTTTTCACTATGTAGATTTTAATTATTTATTTAGTGATAGAATATGAACTTTCAAACAGGAACAGACACATCATGAGGGCAAAGATAGTACCTATCCTCTTTGTATTTAACATTCAGCCCTTAAGCACATAGTAAATGCTCAAAAAATATCTGTTGAATTGATGAGTCATTAGGTAGTGCAAAAGAAAGAAATATGCCTGCGAGAAGTAGGGTTTGGTTTAGTTTCAAACTTTTAAGTATTCTGCAAGGTCAAAAACTCAAAGAGGAAACAAAAAAACTTAGAAAGGAATATTTATGAGAGCTCAGTTAATTATCTCCTGTTACGGTTTTTAATTTTTTCTTTCCCCATTTTTCCTTTGTTTAATGTTTAGTCCATGTGAAGTAAGCCATCTTCTTACTCCACCATCTTTTGCTGACTCTATAATCTTAGCTCTCATCTTATTGAGAGAGCGATGTGGGGCCTCATTTTCAAACAGATCCACACCTAAGTAACTCCAAACAGATGAGGCCTGAACCAGTTTTAAAGCTCATCGGAGAAGGAAATGCCATCGCTTTTTTTTGGTGGCTTTAGGTTTTCTTTTTAAACAAACCTTACTGGCCCTGAAAAGCAGCAAAAACTGGGCAAAATATGCTTTCCTACTCTTTAAAGAATGCCCCACTTTTGAATATTTTACCAATAATACAAGACTAACTCAATTTATATGCCTAGAGAAAATGAAGTTTTTATGTGAAAGAGGGTCCTAGAACTGAACCAGAAGTTTCCGTTTATTTTACCAACTGGGACCCCGACTTTAGCAGTAAACACTTCCTGCTCCCATGGTTGAAGGGCTATATATTATCTGAAATAATTTCTTTTGTCTGTGACTAGAGGAAGAAAAGTGACTTGGCCTTATTTATCTTTTTTAGGGGCTACATGGATTTTAGTGTCCTTGAAAACAAGTGATTGAGAACAAAGAATTAGCAATAGTACACATCTGTATTATACCATTCATCTAATGATCTCAAAGCATTTTTGAATGTCTACACTGCCACCATCCTTCAATTGCTAAAGCATTTTGGTTGAAGGCAGGCAATACAGCTATATTTGTTCTCCTCTGTGGCTTTGTAAAAGCCAACATTAAAAAAAAAGTAACATGTACGGGTGACAGTGGAACTATGCAAGCTTCCCTTAGCTTTGCAGTCCCAGCAGCTAAAACCTAGCAGGTAATTTGTATACAGGCGATGTTCGATAAATGTTTGTCAAAAGTAATTTAATTACATGGCTAGGTCTTTAATATTAAATAATGGAAAAGGAACATATTGATGTTTGCAAGCAGGAAGAATGGGGCTAAGAAGCTCCATTTTAAATTAAAAAAAAACAATAATGCTAAGAAGCTCAGTTTTGTGAATAAAACCACTCTTAAATCTTTTTTCAATTACAACTTTTCAGAAGCTCTTGGTTAGAATTCAATGAGGGGCTAAGGTTTGGGGTTTCTTCCTTGGTTTGTTTTTAGCCCTTTCATTAGTCTTTATTTTAAATCACTGCTTACCCTAATACTAAAAAATCCAACAAGATAAGTAGTTCTAAAGGAATTTTAAGAACTGTTGTGGCAGCAGATGCTGAAAATATTTATCTCTACTTGGATTTATTGACAAATCTATTTTCTCTAATTAGAGGTGCCGATATAATGATTATTACTTTATATTACAACTGAAATTTTCTACATTTAAACAGTCTGAAAGACTGAAAAAAAAAAAGAAAAAAATTCTCCAGAATAAAAAATAAACATCTTTAAAATTTAGGTAAAATTCCCTCTGTAAAAATCACAACATACAATGATTTTGAAAACCAAATGCCTGTGCTACTTTACAGAAGCTTGAAAATGAGAAGGGCAGTTTTTAGAAAGCCAATACCATTTTTTGAATGCAGCCATGTTTGGTTAAGTTTCTATTATATTCAACTCTATTTATTTATTCCTTATAAAATATTCCTCAGATTAAACTTTTCCAAAACAAAAGAACAAAAAAAACTAATGCAAAATAAGCCTTATGAAGTATTTTCCGGAAGAGCCATAATCTTCCACCACCACCACCACCCCCACTCTCCTCCTCTGAAAAGAGCAGACTTTCTTCTAAAGAAGTGATTTTACATGGTGTGTAAAACCGACCTTGGACAAAAAAATGGAACACAAAGATTAATCACTTATGGTGAATTTAAACATGAATCCATGGAAATCCTCCTTTTCTAAAATCCTCCACTTCTTTTAAGACATTCTGGTAATAAATTGCTGTGCATTTTTGCCATATCCTATGTCCTTACTCATTTGGAACAATTGATGCTTGGCATCTATTCAGCCACTGCTACATACACTTGGAAAACAGGATCCAGTTCAGATTCCTGTTAAGAGTTGGTTAGTGAAGTTATGCTCATTGATTTTTACTTTTATTATTAAAATTTCTCATTAAACCTGCCTGAAAACTAAACGTGATGCCTTTCACCTGGTGAGGCAAAATTCACCCTCACCCCTCCCCAGGACCATTTTATTACAAAAGAACAATAGATTTCCTTGCTGGGTAGAATAAGAGCAGTGTGACTAATGCACTTTCTAGCCTACAGAAGGCCTAATATTGTTAATTTACAAAATCAATTCAAAGGAACCACTTTGAAAGCAAACTAAGGTCTTGCATATGGATCTCTCTAGAAATGGTGTGTCAGTTCCAAGGTTGGCATTCCGCCGCAGCTGGCATCTAGCAGTTTTTGCTCTTCCAGGCAATTTGGCCCTTGATTTCAAACAAATGCATCCTGAAGGCCTAAAGCCAGGAATAGTTTGATATGATTTATGCTCCGTATTTTCTCACAACCTAGAAAATTTTAGACCTAAAAGACATACTTTTGCATTATTTAGCATTTGTCGTAAGTCGTATGTAAGCCAACGTTATTTTGGTGTCAACCTTAATTTTTCTGGACCTCTGAGTGGAGTCAACTCACCCCTGTTTCCATCCCTTGTTTGTTGCACAATAAGAAAGTTTTCTGGCTGCTCTCACTGAGACTTAAATTCCAAAACTTTCTTTCCTGATGGTGAAATAGCACCAATAACATTATTCTCTTGCTATAGTTGGATGTCAACAAGGTCACCATTTAAACGATTTTTGTCCCAACAAATTTATGCTTTAACCTACTTTGTAGTAATGCATCTTCATTTATTCAGCACTTAAGAGTTATGAGAAACGTACATGAATTTCTTTAAAAAGCTAAAAAAAAATGTGGATTATCCTAGAAACCCTAAATAGAAATAAGTTCTGCAATTTCTGGTGATGTTTAAGGTGCAGCTCTATCTTAAAAGCTATAGTTGAAACATTCCCCAATTTCTGAAGTGACATCAAAGCACTGGCCCCCAGATTGTGAGGTGTGGTGGCTCTCCCTAGGCTTCACAGACACCTCTTTTTTGCTATATTTAAAGTAAGAAGAAGTAAATGCATTGTTAAATGAATTAAGCAAAGTTTGTCTATTAAAAAAATGTACATTTAGTCACCTCCCTATTTACATGAAATACTTAAGACAGAATATATCCACTGCCCCATAATTTAAAATTATAAAAATTATAAGGTAATTTAGGCTGTATTTGATATGCAAATAAACTGGAGTAGTACCATGTAAGACAACTGGTGGAACACCCTATCCACGTGGTTGAACTTGGCTTCCTTGCACAGTGAGCTGACAGGAGAGTGGATGACCACGGTCCTGCATCCTTATTAGAGGGTGAACTCTACAAAAGGTGTGGATTGTGACACTGAGCAAACACTGACCATGTATGTGGCTCCGTACTAGTTACTATTTGACTTCCACAGATAGGATTTCTCACCTCTTGTTTGCACAGACCTGGATTTACTTTCCTGGAATCTTCCTTTGCCTTTTTTTTTTTTTTTTTTTTTTTTAAAGGAAAGACAGAGAGAAGGAAGGAAGGATAGAAGGAAGGAAGAGAGGAAGAAAGGGAAACATCTTTTAAACATTTTCTTGTTTTATTGTATTTTGTTTCTCCGTTTTCGTTACATGGGCTGGGGCCGGGAATCGAACCGAGGTCCTCCGGCATAGCAGGCAAGCACTTTGCCCGCTGAGCCACCGCGGCCCGCCCTGCCTTTTTAATATAAAACATTTTTTTGGATGCAAGAAGGTATAAAACAAAAGGAAGGAAAGACTCAGATAAAGGCTTACATTTTCAGTTTGTGATTGGCTAGAATATTGGACTCAGAAATAATACTCTGCAAGTTCAGAAAGATAAACAGAGTAACAAAGTCTTTCGCTTTTAGTAAATCGTCCATAATTAACATAAACTCACTACTACTTATACAAAATACTTAAGACAAAATAAATTCATTGCCCTGTAATTTAAAAGTCATAAAAATACCAAATAGGGTAGTTTATCTCACTCACCCACAAACATAATAGGTATATACAACATGACCCAGCGGCAGTGAAGGAACCAACAACAATTTGATTACACATCCTAAATTCTCAATGTTTCTAACTTGAATATTTTTTAACAAATATATAGTAAAGTTAATGTTAATGACAATAATAATTTAGCCACTATAAATCACGTAAGACTAAAAAATAGTAATATAGCTAGTAGGTTGAGGATCTAGAAATTACATTTCTATTTTGAAGGAAGACAGAGTCTTACTGTACACCTTTAAAATAAATTAAGTTAAAAAAAATCTATGAATTCTAAAGAGCAACCAAAGAGACAAAGACAATTAAATTCAGTGTGTGATCCTGAGTGGGATCTAATAACAGAGGAAAAAATCTCAAAAGGACATCATTGGGACATAAGAAAAAAAATGGAATACAGACTGTAAGCTTTCTAAAAATATTAAATTTCTGGGACTTGATAACTGTACTTAAGGTGGTTACATAAGTGAATATCCTTGTTCTTAGGAAATGTAAATGGGAGTATTATGGCTTCAAGGAGCATGATGTATACAACCTACTCTCAAATGCTTGGAAAAATAGAGCAGACAGACTGAGAAAGGATAGATAGAATGACACTTCAAATGTGGCGAAATGTTAAAACTGGGGGCTTTGGCTATCTGCAAGGAGCAGAAGCAGGCTGTATAGGAGTTCTTGGTGCGGGCTTTATATTGTTTTTGCAACTTTAGTAATAATAAACTGTATGTTGAAATTCATTTCAAAATCAAAGTCTAAAGAAAAAAAAACTGTGACTTCTAAAAAGTTACAGAAAGAGAAATGATCCATTTAATCAAAACTATGTGACAGTTCGTCACTTTCTGAAACAAAGACCTTCTAAATTTAAGAAGGTAAAACTATCAGAGTGACTATCAAATCTACTGCTACTTAATTTGCAGTAGAAGCTTTTAAGTCTTTGGAGAAAGGAGGACACTAAAACCAGGTGCGTGCAATATAGCTTTAGTGACTTGGCAGTGGAATGGAAAGTTACTTTAGGCAATGATCCCAACAATGCCACAACTTGGGTGGGAAGTTTATAAGGAAAAACAGGACGTGATGCCAGGGATCACAAAAGGACACTTCCCTTTGAATTGAAATGAGTATTTTCATGGGCCAAGGGTGTTATGCACCCTGGCCGAGGCAGGGGGAGGCAGAGGGTCTCTCAGACAGAGCGCTCAGCCTGTAGTCTCACACACCGACTCCAGACCTGTGGAGTAGGACTAGGAGAAGGTCCTACTTCATGTCCCAGTGCCACAGAATAAAGGCTGATCACTGGTAACATGCTGTTCCTAATTATTTTGTACCAGCTGTGCAAAACCCTGCTGTTTCTGGCTCAAATTCATTCTGGGAATTTGCATTTTCTTTCTTTAATTACTTTTACAATTTCATTTTTTCAGAGAACGTTGCACCCTATACTGGTTCAGGTCTAATGTGATTTCAATTTAAATTTACTATGACAATAGGTTGGGGTGGATGGGTGGAGGTGCCAGTTCAGCGGGGAAAGCTGTTTCTTCTCATTTCTTCCACACTGCCCACCCACCTCCACACCTGTGGCCACACCTGTGAGGGCTTTCCTTCAGCATCCTGAACTAGGGAAGCACTGGGGGTTGTTGTACCTGCTGGGTCTGGGAGGCCCTAGTGTCATTGCTACGGCCTTTTAGCAGCAGTTATAAAATGTAGCACATCATACTGACCTTGCTATAAAAGCGACACTCAAGTGTCACAGAATCAAAGCAGTCATTGAATGCAATTTCATGTGCAGAGGTACTCAGTTTTCTGCTGCTCTGGATCCACTTTAATATCAATTTATCTCAAGTCTTTAAAACAAACATTTCATAACATCATTTCCAGGTTATGAAATAAACTTATTGCTAATTTTCTTCTTGGAAAAAAGTGAGGCCAATTTATAATTAGGCAATAAAGCTCATTCAACTTTTTTCAAATATCACCTCGGTGAGACCTTCTCGACCTAGAATTGTGACCCCTCCTTTACCTGCTCACACTTCACTTTCCTATTCCCTGCTTTATTTTTTACTTCTTAGTACGTATTTCTATATAATAAGCTACATTTTTTTTTAACTTTGTCTATTGTCTGTTCTGACTAGCAGGAGGAAAAGTCCAAGAAGCAGGGAGTTTTGTTGATTTTGTTGACTGTTGTATTCCATGAAATTTGAATAGTGCCTAGTCCATAGGCAGTGCTCAAAAATATTTGCTTAATTAATGAAGAATCAATTAAACTGAAGGAGAAGATTAGGAAATGGCACAGTATAGAACAATGCTTAAGGGTGTGGATTCATTTCTACTTTTTATTGGTTGCATAATGTTGAGCAAACTATTTACACTCTCTTCTTTTCTTCATGGCTAAAACACGGAGATGCTAGAACTATCCCATAGTTGTTGTAAGAACTGAATTAAATCATGTTTGTACAGTATACAGTACGATTTCTGAAAAATAGTATGCAGTAAATTAATGTAACTAAAAGTATTCTACATCATCACCACCACCACCATCCCCCTCACACTCCTTTTATAAGTGTAGAACTAGGTAACAGTCAGGAATGGTTATCCGAGAATACTGCCTTAAGTAACATTCTGGACTAAGCTCCCAAGTTATGCCAGCTTCCCCTTACATACTTCTCCCAGCATAAACATGTAATGATTCCACTATCCAATGGAAATCATTTCCTCCAACTTCTTTCTGTATGAGGGTCTGAATTATGTGTCCAGAAACTGTCCATTCACTCGTTGCCTTGGACTGTCTCAAGCACACAGCTGCCCTACTCTACCTACCCAAAAGCATAGCTTCAGGGGCTGCAAAAGGATGTTTTAGGCAGGGTCAGCAGGCAGCTCCAGGAAGTCACTCTGGTCTGGTTTTGAATGAGTTGGGCTAACTGATCATGGAAGAGTCATGTGGCTCTTAAATTGTATGGGTTTCACCTGATTTGTCCTTTGTGGAAAGAGCAGCAAGAAATGGTGGAACAGGAATAATCACTTAAATGTGTTGCTTTCATTTATTAACTATCCATGAACTCACTTCATTCATTCATTTATTCATTCTTTGGTCTACACTTTTTTCACTCTGTACAAAAGTCATTACAGGCGATACAAACATAAATCAGACTTCAGCTCCCTCACCAAGTAGGTTGGCCTTTCAAATATGGCATGGGTGAGGGACATAATAGGGGCTGGAATGAAAGGCTTTTTTGTTGTTGTTGTTTTCTGATGACCCTAATCTTTTGTTACAGTTGCTCTATAGTTGTACTGGCCCAAACAGTAAACATTAGCTATGTGTGGCGAAAGTTAGCTTAAAATGAATTTAAATGAAAAATTCAGTCCTTTATACATGTTTCAAGTATGCAATAGTTACATGTGACTAGTGCCAACCATACTGAACAGTGCAGATGGCGTAAACTACTATCAGCACAGAAAGTTCTAATGAGCAGGGCTGCTCCATAGAATTTATTGATAAGTTGATAAACAATGAAGAATTTTCTGGGGTCCAGCACTATCTGATATTAGCTGGATAATTATGGCAAACATCAGTGAAATGGTAAGCAATCATCGCTAGCAGAGACTCAGAATTAGTTTAAAGGTAGCTATGGTTTTGGAATTAATTGCAAACACTGGCTCTCCTCAGTGCCTTGTTACAGCCTCTTATTCCTGCCATTAGACAACAGTGAAACCCACATATGGTGCCCTGACTGGTCACATGACTTTTTAATATCCACATGATGGCACTAAAATGGCCTATTAGATTTACAGTGTCATTAACCTTCCAAAATAAAATGAGAGTCTGCTCTGGCAGGGGGAAAAAAAAGTGTGACTGCTGTTGGGTTTTGGGTAACCAGTGTGTGAGGAAATGCTGACAGGGGTCAGTGTGACATCATCTTTCATTCAGCCCCAAAGCTGTCAGGCCCTCCCCAGATGTCTGAAACGCAGATATAAATTTTCATTATCCAGCAGCAAAGGGCCAGAGGTACACCAAATGAATTTTTTACCAATCAAATTATAGCTCGTTGCCAGATTAAGGGTAAACACTAATTTTGTGAAGTTTTCTTCTAGTCATTTATCTACAACTCCATAAAGTAACCTTGCTGAAGCTGGAAAGATTTCTAAATCAAATTATTGTTTTTATAATCTTGTTGCAGACACCACAAAATTGAATAAAAAGAAATTCCATTAAGAATGAACAGTGCCTTCTTTCACAGAACAATTAGATTTTTTTTACATTTTTTTTTTTTTAAAGAAAATGCAAAGCCAGAGAATACTAAGAAATCAGAGAACACATGACTTCACTACTCTGGGCCTCAGTTTCTCCATCTACAGAATGGTGTGGTGGATACGGTGAGCAGTGTTCGTGTGATATAAGAATGTCTCTAGGAACCCACACTTTTGTATGAGTAAATTTCATGTCCAAAGTCCTATTTTTAAATGTGAAGTTTTGGGATAAAGTAGTGCCCAATTCAAAAACTGGACAGTTGTAGTTAGGTCAACTTCATCTATAAGTTGGTTGTTTTCCCTTAGAATTAATGTGCACAAGATAGATCATAGTTATTCCATGATGGCACACTGAAATACAGGTGTGCTGTAACAGAACAAGTCCTTGGTTATTGGTAGTGACAACTGTGGTACACAATCACTCGATTCAACAAGGAAAAGGTGTCCATGCTTCACTCTGGATGTCAGACACAGGGCCCAGACCTTGCAAAGTTACTTGCAAAAGTTCTATCTGATTACTAGACACTGAGGGAGACCTGGAATTCCTGCCAGGTGTAAAACCAGAAGTTTTTCTCAAGAAAAGGGAGAACAGAGGCTCTAGAATTTTCTTCTGAGTATTCGCAAAGTTCTATCTGATTACTATGCCCTAGGGTGCTTTCCATATCCCCTTCTTTCTCTTTTTTAAAATATACACCCTTGAAGAAAAGGACAAAGATCACACAGATGCTGGGAGTCAATCTTTACGCCTAACATTAAAAGGCTTTATTTCAGGTGAAAAACCAAAATATAGACATTAATACCTGGCTTTTCATCCGGGGATGTGGTGGGGAATCTGTACTAAGAAGCATGATGGGGAGTTGGCTTAGAAGGTAAGGAGAATTATCTGAGAAAAGATGGAGAGTGTCAGTTGCTACAGGGTCCAAAAGAGGTCATTTCAAGTCTCCCTCCCCTTTTCCCCCTCACCACCATTAACACTGTAATATTAGCCTATACTCTAGAGTGGCAAATGGCTCTCTATGAAAAAATGGGAGCCCAGCAGTGATAGAGCATGTGAACAAGAGGGAAATGGATGAAATGCAAAGCAATTTCAAGGAGCCATATTAGAGCTTCAGTGATCATCCAACAATGTAAACCCAAGTTAGATGTTTCTGTGTTTGTCATGCCCTAGAAATGAACGGTTTCAGAGAGAAGTTATGGCACCCCAGTGCTCTTAAAACCCAACCCCAATACATTTAATTGATCACTGTCACCCACTGTCATGGTTAGGGACAGGTGTCAACTTGGCCAAGTTGTGGGACCTGTTTATCTGATTGGGCAAGCGCTGGCCTGTCTGTTGCAATGAGGACATTTCATAGGATTAGGTCATGAGCACGTCAGCTACATCCACAGCTGATTCCATTTGTAATCAGCCAAAGGGGAGTGTCTTCTGCAATTAGTGATGCTAAATGCAATCATGGGAAGCCTTTTAAGGAGGACTCAGAGGAGACAGGTTCCATTCCTGCTTTGGCTGGTGAGCCTCTCCTGTGGAGTTCATCCAGGCCATCCATCGGAGTCATCGGCTTCGCAGCCTGCCCTGTGGATTTTGGACTCTGCGTTCCTACGGTCACGTGAGACACTTTCATACATTTTATATTTGCAAGTGTTTCCTGTTGATTCTATTTCTCTAGAGAACCCTAACTAATACACCCACACATAGAAAAGTCCAGTTCTGTCCTGAGTCAGCCACTTCAGTGGAAAACTCAATGCCTCAGTTATCATCATATCTACCTCAACCTCACAGTGACAAAGAGTAAGGCCACAGAGAGTGGGGCAAGGAGAGAGAAATAGGTCTCAAACCCTCACAAATACTGAGATAGCCCATTGCTTACAGTGTGACTTAATTTTAAAATAGATGGACTGAGTTTAAAATGTATGGCATTTGTGAACCAGTAGGAATTACAGAACAAGACTGTGGGGCCCACAGAGAATCAAAAAGCCTGAAAAGTCCCATGTGCCGTAAGGCCATCCAGCTCTTGGCTAACAGTTGAGTCGAGCATAAACGAAGGATACAAATTAGATTTCCCCTGAAAGCCACAAGATTAAACATTAAGGGGCAAGCTCTTGGCAAAATGTATGTGTGTATTTTCCAAAACCAAGTCTTTAAAAAAAAAAAAAAAGTTCACAAAGTCTGTTAAAAATCACTAGTCAGGTTTTCCTGTACTTGCATATCTGCTTAAATTTAATGAAATATAGTTTCCAGGTAAACTGAAACAAAGATGATACTGATGATCCTAAGTAACTCATTGATTTGGAGGGCTCTGCAAATGAGTTTTATAGAGAAATAACATCTCTCAGCATCCATATGTGAATTTTAGCATTAGAGCCAACGGACACTAGAGAAACTATGAAAAAATGTTCAGAATTGATCTTAACTATAAGTGGAGAGGGATTTGGACTTTACTTTCAAAATCTCATGGTCTGGATGGTAAGAATTATCAGCTAAGTCGGAACTCTCCTTCCCCGGCTGCTTAGAGGGGCAGATCTAGACTGCACCATCTCCAAACCAATGGTATGAAGTGAGTTGAAATAGGTCCAGAAGAGTATGGATGATTGCTTGTGCTTTTGGAAGCATGTAGGAGAGAAAAAATTCTGCCTTTTGAGGTCTGGTGGTGTCAGCTGTATCTTCTCTCAAATGCACCATATCAAACTCAAAGAACGGGATCCATATCCAAGAGTCTCCTAATCCCCTTTCTTGTCTTCCAGATAGAGATGGGACATTAGGTGGCTCATTCAAAGACTGTTGCTTGTGGGGCTACAGAACCCTTGCTTGTGGGGTAAGGAAGGGAAATAAGTAGACTTCAATGGGAAGGTTTCCAAAAAAATATCTGTGGGGTAGAGAAAGGGAATTTGGCAAGGGTCCCTGATTTCAGAATGTAGTCTTTCATAGTCTCTTTTCACCAATTCATTAATACAACAAACAGTTTCTGAGCACAGACCCCATCAGGCGCTGCCCCAGATGGCCACTTATCCTCTTCTTCTCTGCAAGATGGGCCCCTCCTTTTCTTTTTAATTCCAGGTGCAGGTAAAAGAACATTAAGGGTTGCTATGAACACTACCCTTATTGTTTTTATACCGAATTTTACCTGGATAAAAAAAATAATAAATAAAGGAAGGAAGCAGAGTGATTTTCTGCAGACCTATAGTCCCTCATAGATTTTTTTTTCCAGAACTTTTACAAAGATGAATAAGGTAACCTGTGAAAAGTACATAGAAAGCATTTTATCTATTCAGATTTTGTAGATTACATAAATTTTATGTCCTAATACTTTAAAAAATGCATCTTTTCTGGAACTTCTCTCCATTGGTGCCGTGCATGGAGCAAATGAACATTTATCGAGCATCTACTATGGGCCAAAGAGGTACAGAATCTCTCCCCATTTTATTCATGAGGAAATCAAGAACCAACGATTCCAGGTACCTGCTCAAGGGCATGAAGCTAACACTGTAATATTAGTAATGAAACTACATTTTTTTCCTTCTCCGTACATTGTGGATTTATTCTTTATATCCAAGTGATTATATACCTTGGTCAGTAATGGAAAGAGCGATCAGGGGAGTTCTCTGGGTTTCACATATAGGATCTAAGAGAAAATGCTCCTGGGCTATAGGAAGTGTAACTAACTCGTACTCTCTCAGGACTGTACCCAAAGCAATACTATTTTCCATATTTACCAAAGAAAAGTTTTATTTTGGTTTATAGATGTCAGTACACAGGGGAATCTTTGGCACCATTTGATCTGAGAAAAGCTGTTCAGACTAAAAGGGAACCACTGCCCACCTGCAGAAGGGGTCTAACACCAATCTCTATCCCTCCACTGTGGGACCTTAGGCAAGTCCCTGGGTCTGTACTACAGCTTCCATCTTTGAAAAGGGATATTTGGGTGGGCTGCTGTGACTCAGCATGCAGAGTTCTCGCCTGCCATGCTGGAGACCTGGGTTCGAGTCCCGGTGCCTGCTCATGCTAAAAAAAATAGAAAAGAAAAGGGATATTTGGGCTATTTAGTCAAACTTAGTACCATTCAGTGGATAAGATAAAATAACTCCTGGTGATGGATTACTAGGGGCTGGGGAAAGCAGATCAACATTGTACACAGTACTGACGATAACATATATTAAACTAATGGGTAAAAGGACTAGATAGAAAGTTTTTACTTAACAGCAAAACTAAAAAAAATTCCTACGATCTGAAAAGGCAAAATACAAGTTCTCTTGTAATATTTTATGTGACTACAAGATATATCTTTATAGAGAAAGAGCCTATAAATGAATTCTGAACCTTATTATTCTTGCTTTCTAAAATTCTGTCTCCTATCTGCTATGGGCTTGATATGTAATCCTATTTTGGTACAGTATCCTATTTTTTTCCTGTACCAGGAATTTATTTGCCAAATGCCCTATTAGATGCATATTTCTAACTGGCAAATTCCATATGAATTTTCATTTCCCTATATCAGATGGTAAGAGCTGATAGGTGTCAGCATGATTGGTTTTCTGGTAATGAGTTCAGGGGTGCAAGGCACAGGCTCTGACTCCTGCCTACTACCAGAAAGTGGCACACCTAAGCCAAAGTTTGCCATTCCTGACCAGCAGGCTGGGCACAGGCTTTTGCCCAGGGCATGTGTTGGGGGTAGGTGGGGGGACATGAGTGAAAAGAGTCTTTGTTGGAGAAACAGAACTGTCCAAGCCATGGAATAAAATGGCTTATTTTGGAAAGGAAACCAGATTAGAAAAATGACAATATTTCATGAATAGAAATACTGGAGATAGGTTTCTAGAAGTGAGAATCAGCATAAGGTATTTGCAAGAGGACAGCACTGCCAAATTTGAGACTGTCATTGTGAAAGTGAGCCCAAAACAAAGGGTGGGTTTGGAGCAGTGTCGCCCCCACCCCAGCCATGGGAACAATTGTTTTCTCATCTGAGAGTCTTTCTCCCACAGCTCAAGAACAATCGAGACAATCGCATTCAAAGTTCAAGGGAACAGACAATGCTGGGAACGCCAGAGAGCCCGGTGCCAGCCCTGTCTGCGCTTCCGTCACCACATAGGGAACTGGCCGCAGCCAAAGTGGCTTGAAGCAATCTGATTAGGAGGCTGTCTCGGCGTTCCTGCTCAGTTTCTGTGGTTTCCACCCAGTTCCTCCTCTACTGTGCTCTGTGCCACAAATCTACCACAGATTTGGCTAAACAGATGATTTTCTTAAAAAGAATTATCTATGGTGGTTTAGCCATATTTCGGGTGATATTATAGTGGAAAGCCATAATGGAAATACTAGCACATGACCTGCTTTTCCTAACCTCAATGCTCTACCTGCCACTTGAATTTGATCACTTGAAATCATTCATTGTGCACGGGTCTGTTAAGATCAAGGAAGAAAAAGGAACTGAGAAGCGAGAGAGGACAAATCACCGTGCTCTTAAAAACGCCAGTTTATGCAGAGAATGGGTTTTCATGCCTCTTAAAAAAAAAGTGAATATTTTCCTAGGATTATAGTAGACTTTTTCAAGAAAGTAGTATATTAAAAATTAAAAAAGAATAAAAATAGAAAAGAAATTTATGAAGGAAATTCAGAGATGTGATTATAGCATCACACTAATGACATTACAATTAACCTCAAAGGCATTTCCATGCAAACTTCCCTTTCCAGCATAAGTCATTCCAGCCAAGGAATAATCCTGTCAGGCTGAAATACTGCATACTTGGTGTGAGTCTAAAAGTGTTTCGGCTTTCTTCATTTTGTTTTTATTGCCAAGTTGGACAGCATTAGACAGAGCTGTTCTGGAGTTCGGAGGATACGATAGTCTACAGTTTTAAAAGTTTAAGGCTTTTTATGCTTTTAACCCAAACGTACCTTTTAAATCCCAAATTGGACCATTCCTGGAGCTTACACTCTGCACTAATATTTTAGCTTACAGGGTATGTTAACATTGAAGATGGTATTTGATGGTTTCCAAATAAAATACACACACACAAAAAAAGACTTGATAAAATCCATGCTGATTATATGGTCCAAGGTTTTCGCACTCACACATACATGAGTGTTAACTGCACTGGCTCGGAAACACGGGTTCTGGCTTCCTAGTCAATGGTCCGTTTTACTTATAGTAAAACCTTCCAGAGGACTTCCATAAAAATCTGCTCTGCTGTGAGGGAAACTGCCAGCTGTACCAGTCCTTAATTCGGGAGCTGAAGAACTTCTCTAGGCCTGTTGGGAACATGGCATATTTAGGGAGAGAGTGTGATCCACCTCTGCAAATTGGTCAGTGACCCCACCCAACACTGGACACTGAAGAAGGCACAAATTCTAACGAAAAGCTCTGAAACCAAAGGATTTCAAGGCCCAGAGATTATGCTCCCCTGTCAGCCGTAACACCTTCTGCTTGGCTCTGGTCAGTTTCCAGTGAGTAGAGAGGCTGAAAACTGGATGCATAGATGGGTTAACGATATTATTCCAGGGAGTTTGGGGAGGGGCCTCAGTGGGCTACAGAGTGACCAGGGCCAGGGCTCTGGATGGGAGTTCTCTTCCTAACTCGCCATGGCTTCTGTCCTCTCCTGCAGGCCATTATCAAAAGCTGGCCCTAAAATGCCTTGGGGAGGATGGCTGCTCTGAATATGCCCTGGCAACAGCTCTCAACAGTGTAAGATAATCATTTCTCTGTACCTCCCAAGCTTCCACAAGCGGATACTTTAAATCATGCTAAATATATGGGATGATTATTTTCTAATCAGTGGTATTGATTCTCCGTTCTCTCAGCTATGAATTCCTTCCACGTCATAATATAATATGGTCAAACATATTTGTGCAAAATAGAGTTGATCAAATACAATAAAGCCAGACAAAGGAAAATCCAAAGTAAAAGAAGATTAAAGACACGAAGGAGTTCAACTTAATTACACTTTTGTCTTCCTCCACTACGAAGAGTTTTCTGGCAAGGAAGAATTACTTTATAGAACTATTTTTAGTTTACACTTGAATATACAAATGTTCTCTCTGAATTTATCTCTCATTTTACAGAAAATTCCTCTGGCATCTTGAGGCAGCTACCTCGTCTCAAAAGCCATTAACTCACATTCTCACTTTATTTCCTTCTAAGCCAGACTTTTTTGCCACTTAAGTCTGCCATCTTGTCCTTTCTCTGCATTTTGTCTCTTAGTGCCCAAAAGAAAAAAAGTTCTGTCTTACAGCCTCCCTTAATCAAGTATACCAGTTTTTTTCTTTCTTGAGATACATGAGACAGGAAGCATCTTGCCTCCTTGATGATATGATGATGCACTGATTGCATTTATACAGCTGACAATTAGCTTTTCCTTGGGAAACCAGGCTAAAGGTTATTTTCATGGCAGATATTATAAATAGACCATGCTTCGTAGAGGAAGTTTGGACAGATTTCCAAGATACCCATTCATTCTACTTAATTCTTCTATTTTTTGTATTGATTCATTCAAAAGATGTTTAATGAACACCTATTAAGTATCAGGCTGCTCAGAACCCTAACTCATCTTGCATTTAGCTCTTTTTTAAAATTGTATGACTCTGAAAGAACCCACAATAAGGACTGATTAGATTGGCCTTAAGGATCTGCCGAAGAGGTATAGTGGGGCTTCTTTTGTTTAGGGTTCATCGTCTAACTTTTAATCTTGGTCTACTTCCATTTTACTTATGTTCTACTTGCTTACTTCGATGGCCAATCATTGGCTGACTTTCACAATGAAGAAGAGTTGCTGCTACATACAGAATTATTTTGCTTGTTTGTTCTTTCCAAATGGGATCTTCAGTAATTTCCCCTACTGTTACCATAAACTTTGTTCTTATTAGAATAATAACATAAATAGTATAACATTTTACATTGCCTTTGTAATTTCTACCTTCAACTCTTTATCCATAGACATTCTCCTTAAACTCCCTCTCTTCCCTCAGTCTTTATTTCATCACAAGAAATATTCCACTACACTGGATTCTCAAACTGTTCTTGGCCAAAATGAAATCTCTTACAATTCCAGATGCTATTCAAGTTTCTCAGGATTGTAGTCTTCTCCCATTTTTCCTTTTGTTGAGTCTATCTAATCAGGTCGAAAGCATCACAAAAGTAAAAGAAACATGTTGCATGCACTAACAAATGCATATCGTTCGTTCTTTTATGCACTCACTTTTCATTGATTCATTTAAAAACATTTTTAACACCTACTCCACACTATGCACTGGGTTAAGTACTGGGGAAACTAAAGCAAATAAGACATACAACTGCCTACCTTTCAGGAGCCTATATTCTGAGAGGGCAATGGAAGAACACACCATAAGCAAGTGAATATAAACACAAATTGGCGAGATACATGTGGCCTATGGTGAGTGCCATGAAGGATAATGAGATTAGGGCAAACACAAATAGAAAACTTTACATAGTTGATGGTCAGAAAAGTCTCTACTAAGGAGGTGACCTTTGGGCCTAGACCTAAAGGATGGGAATGATCACCACCCACACACACGCACACACACACATGCACACGCACACACGCACACTAGTTGGGGAGAGGCTCCCCAAGGGAGGTGAAGTGTTGAGCAGGAAAGAAGAGAGTGTGGCCTAAATGTGTGAAGTGAGTGAAGGGAAGATCTGGACAAACGATAAACAGCCCCATGGCCAGGGGAAGGAATTTGGACATTAGTCTTTGGAGCAGGATCTCAATATTTTCTTATTTATTGTTTAATAAATAAAATACAAATATCCATTTATCCTATGTACCCAGTATAATTCTGATAGCTTCCATCCCAAAGTTTCCTGCTCCGTTGTTAGTCCTGTTTCTTTTCAGTACCAAGCACTTGCCTGTAGGCAGTGTCACTCTGAAGCCACTTATGCACACATGTGAGCCTGAGGCCATCATACATGCTAGCCTCATGCATTTCAATGACATCGTCCCCGTCCCCCAGGGATGCACATCAAAACAGGGAACAGCTAGAGACCCTGGGATGCACCCCAAGCTTTCATCCATCTCTGTTCCTGTGAGAAGGAATTCAGTCTCAGAGTTCTGTGAATTTCTCATTTTTCTCCTGAATTCACCTTCTTTGGTTATTCTCTCATGGGTTTTCTAAAAGACCATTCCAAAAACTTCCATGTTGAGGCCATTCTACAGCAAAAGTGAAAAATGGCTTGGACATAACAATCATGTCTTTTGAAATTTTCCAGCTCCACTACTGTAACCTATTATTTGCTGTCTTCCCAAGCATGATATAAGAAAACCACAACAAAGCTTTTGTTGGGAGCCAACTTAATAGCTGAAAGGTTGATCTTAAAAAAAGAAAAAAAAAGAAGAAAGCATCAAAGCACTTCTGTATTGCAATTGGCATAAGAATAAATAGTGAGCTGTGAATTTGGAGAGAGTAACAACAGACACATCAATAGAGCAACATGTTTACAGGGGGAAATGAGTCGTAGAGGGAGTGTAAGGGAGCATGTCTCCATTCTCCAGGGGTATCCAGTAAGCATTAGACAATTATATATCTATGTATACATATTTTCTAAGAGGCAGCATCACTCTCAACTATGTTTGTGGTGCAGTTTGGAAATGAGATAATTTAAAAATAATATTCTTGAAAAGATTATTTTAAATACCTCGCTATTTAAAGCTTCAGGGAATATTTGATTCGGGCCCCAAACACTGCATGTTGGCAGCTTTTCTCAGCTTAAACACTAGTATGTCCCTGTGCCAAGCTGATTTTAACAACCTCTACCTTTCTAAGGAGCCCTTTCATGTAGATTTACTTGAAAATGGCATCTCAGCATCTTGTCACCTCATGTTCTCTTCCAGACCATTCACCCAGGTCAGTTTCCTGGCAGGTCCTCAACAAGCAGTTGGGGGGTTTTCGTAGACTGAGCTTGGGGTAATTATTCTCTGTAATTGTGGAGTCAGGGCCTGTCTCCCAGTCAAGATTAGAAATGCCAAGTCATTTCCTGTTTTCACATCCAAGCAAAAGATATTGACGTCTGATACTGGTTTTCCTACATTTCAATTATTGCAGGACCACCTGGAGCTGCCTTTGAAAGATGCTCTTTCTAGTACCTGGATCCCAACCATGGTGCTCAGTCCTGGACCAACACCAGAGAATACAGAAAATGAGTCCAGCTATCATTTCTGATCACTCTCTGGGTCTTTTTGCCTAAATGATGTTGTTCTGGGTCATATATAGCTGTGTGAATCTCATCTGGGGATCTACTACCTACTGGATGCTTTGTAGAAACAGGACATCTGCAGAAAAAGGAGGTGCATGACATTCGGCACATGTTAAAGGGTAAAGCACCTACTTCTTAATTGTACAGATCCTTGTAGTTTACAACACATTAAACTTTAAAAGGAAAGGTAGCGAAATTGAGCATCTGTTTTTTTCTCATATAAATTCAACTCCTAATAAATACTAAGCAGAGTTTCCTCAGACCCACTTGTGGGCAGATAAGCAGTTCCATACACACAGAACTAATTGCAGTGCTCTCTAAACCCCACGCGGCTGTCTTTTTTATTTCTCTGCCAGTGAAACCAGCTTTTAGCAATTGGGTCTTAGGAAAGATGACATCCAAAAAAAGAAGCATAGCCAAAATAAACAGAGCTAAGATGGGGAATAATACTAAAAATTATTCCTATTTATTTCATACTACAGTGCCTTCCATTATAGATCGCATTCTGCACTGAAATTTGTCACAGTCATACTACGTTCACGTTGGAAATGAACCTGCCCATGGCCCCCGATTTCCTGGCTTATGGAGGAGTAAAATATGTGTTGCTGGTTATCAGATTTTTAAGTGTACTTCCTTTTCACATCTACTTATTTCTCTGAAAGTGACAAAAAAAATCTATAGCATGGTAGATAAGGTTACAACCTGCCCGTTACATTTTATAGTGACAGTTGTAGGACATTTTAAAAACTGAAATGGAAATGTGTCCCTTCAAATCAACATCCAATAGAAATGTGAGTAAGGTATAGCTTTCTCCCAATAAATGAGACAGAGCTTTAGGTTTGTGGGATGTACACAATCCCTAGCACGGAAAGAATAAAGAGGGACCTTGGGAAGGTATGCATTTGTCATTCCCCAAAGTACTTGGGGACATGCAAACACTGATCGTAGAGAAAGATGTCAAGAGTTGTTTGGCCCCTTTCTCTGCTGTCTTACTTTGATTCAGAAAAAATCAACATTTTAGATTCCATCAAGAGTCTTCAGTAACTTTAAATTAAGCAAATTGAATTAAACTATCAACTTCATCAACTATGTCATAAAGTAAATGATGGGAAGAAAAAGAAGGAGGACTAGAGATAAGGGAGAGATAAAAAAGATTTAGAAAAAAGGAAAGGGAAAAGACAGAAAAAAAGTGAAAGAGAGAGAAAGAGGGAGGGAGGAAAGAAAGGTAGGAACGTAGGCAGGACGGTAGGAAGGAAGGTTGGAAGGAAGGGAGGGAGGGCAACAAAGCAAAAGGAAAGGGAAGGAAAAGGAGGAAAGATAATTAAGAGCAAAACACTGTAGACTGTCAGCCGGTAAAACAAAGTTTTGTAAACTTCTTATTAGGTCTTGAATTATTTGATATCAGTAAGCCGATCTGTTTGTGTGAAAAGCATTTATTTGCTATTGTGTGGGTAAGGTGAAACAGTAGTCCAACTTCTACTCCTTTTTGGTCACTGACTCTTATTCCTGGCCATATTTCACATTTGAACCTGCTTACCATATGTGTACATACTTATGCTTTCTTTGCCACTAATTGCTTCTTTTTTGACAATACCATCTATATGTGCATAGTATATGGCCGTTTTTATCACTCTAAGCCTATTAATGCCCAGACTTATGGTTCCCAGAGGAATTAAAATTAACCAGCTCTCTAAATATTGTTCACGAGTTGGAAAACTCCTGTATGTTAGAATCTCACTTCAGTTGTTTTTAATTGGTTTGCAATATTTCACCCTTCAGGGCTTGGCCTTAACTTTTCAAAGTATAGATTAAAAAAAATTTATGACACTGATATGAAAGGCAAAACTTTGGAAAAGCAAACAGTTCTTTTGGACAATGATAGCACTTATTCTATGATTTAAAGCACATTTTTATAGTTTTGGTAGAGACTAAATTCTTATTGACTTTCCACTGACTTCTATTATCATCGATGAAATTTTTACCTGTAAATGAGCTACCAGTCTAATGGGCTCTATCAGCAGAAAGCTTAGGGCTTTCTATAAAAGCAAATTCTCTGTTGGTGAATTTCTCTTTCAGAACTGGAGCTCCCCAGTGTATTACTTCATTTTTTGACTTTGCCATAAAATGTTGCTGTTTATTTCTAGAATATGGAAAGAGACTTCCCTTACTTAGCTTTTGAAGAATGGTTACTTTGTACGACCTATAAAACAAATCACTGACAAAATGCTCCCAAACCCCAAAGAACCATTTATTACTAATGACAAATGCACACACACACATACACACACATGCACATACACCTCCCAAGTATTTTAACAATGTTTACTATTCTTACAAAACAAAGTATATAACAACAAACCAAATTAAAACTACAGACAGCCATCTTGCTGTCCTCGGGACAGAGGAAAAATTAATTTTCATTAGGGAAAGAACAAATAAATTAAGAAAACAGTAGTACTATATCTCACATTCGTGTACAATGGCGAATGTCTTCATTCTCTTAAATCCCCCAAAGGACAAACAATTGCTGCATCCCACTCATAGTTCCTGAATTAAATCATGTTGCTAAAAAAAAAAGGATCATCAAAAAATAGTGATCTGGTATATAAACCTTAGAAATGCTTCCTAGCCATGATATTTGAAGTAGAAACTCTTTGAGAGTGAAAAGTAACCAATCGGCCTTCAATTAATATTTGCTAAATAAAGAGTGAGAGGAGAAATGAATAAATAAGTGGAGAAATAAAACCGTGTGGGAGCAGTAATCCAAAGTCTGTAAAAGAAGAAATCAGACTGATTTTAAGCTTTTTAATAACTTGCATGATCCTACAACATGTGTGTTTCCTATATCTGACAGAAAGAAGAAAACTAATCAGAATATCCCAAATCCAAGAGTTCTGTCTGTCGTTTAAGCCATCACAGGAAAAGCTTTACCCTGAATGATGATAATCAATGAATACATACACATTTTTTACATCTTGTAATGGATGTTTTTCTCTGTGTATAAGTGACATATACCTGTGTAATAGCAAGTAGCAAATTATTAATTGTGATTCCAAGGTTAAGAGCCTTTGACGTTTTGTGGATGAATATTGAGACACTTCAGTGTGCTCAGATGTTCAACAAACATACCATTTGCTTTTATCTACACTGAGTCTGTCACTTGACTCTTGACCTTTGATTTGGCACTATCCTGTCATTTCTTTGGTTTTGCAAATTTTAACTTCTCACTTGACCTCTCAACTGTGACCTTTCACTTGACCTGTGATCTCATAAATTTTGAAATCCCAAACATGTAATTGAGGAACAAATAAACAAAACATCTGGATGAAGCTCTTCCTGAATTAAGTCTGAGTTAATGAAACATAGAACCAAATGTTTCAAGACTTCAGTAAGTAATGCAATATCCACAAGGATGATACGTGATTAGTAGAAACCAACTTTTTCAGAATTGACTATGATATAGCAAATTAACATAAAATAATGCACAATGCTTATACCAAAAAGCTAAGGGCTCAGAATTAATTTTCATCATAATCATTCGGTCATCTAATTATATTTTTAAACAATCTGTGTGCACATATTGTTAGTTCAGTAAAGGTGAAACATTATTTAAGGTAAATAACATTGACTTTTATCTTACCACCATAACACAGGACTCAGAACTACTGCCTCGGTAGGTACTAAAGTAGATACCCAGATAAAGATTGTGTAACTTCCTATAGGTATAAATATAAAATTGGGTATTTTAAATGCTACCTGATGACTCTCGTACACTCGTTTGCCATACTGGTTAATTATCTTCATAGCACTTATAATCATTGGAAATAAATAATCTTTCTTTGTTGACATGACTATTATCTGCTCTCTGCACAAGAATGTAAGCCTTATGAAGGCAAGAAATTTGTCTGCTGTGGGAACTGTTGAATTCTCATCACCAAAAAGAGCTCTCAGTACCTATATTTGTTGACTTAACATATTTGTCAAATGAACAAAAGAATGTCTACCATAAACACAAGCATCCTTCCCAAACATCACTTCATATACTTGCACATCAGAACAAAAGTCAAAAGTATTACCAGCTAACTAAAAAGTGATAAGTATAGTTCACCCCTTTTTTCAGTACTGTGGCCTCTGAAATTTATTCTAGAGTTTCCTATATTGCCACCTAATTTCCCTTTCCTTACTTCTGACCATTACAATTTTTCTCCTGCAAAAATGAAGAACCTTCCAGAAACTTCTCCAATTAATAAATACTGATAATTATCCTCAAATATCAGCTCTAATATGACTTTCAGATTTAAGTCAACCCTCTTGCTAATTAGAATACATTCATATTTCTTTTGTCAGATGTCTGGATTCACATGTTAGCAAGCTATTTTAGATTGGGATATGAAATGAGCTACTCAAACCCAAGAGAACATCAAGTTTAATACTTTGATACCTGAAATGATGACATTTTTTTTTTTTTTGCTTAGGCATATTCAAGCTAAAGCTTACTATGCACTTTCAGTTAATGAATTGAGAACATAAACAAAACCCAGACAACAAAGAAAAAAACACAAATGTAGAATTGAACAAAATAATCATTGAATAAATCAATTTGGAGGAAATCTATTCCAGAGGTTGAGCTAGAATATCCCATGGACTCTGTTATAAAAATTTCCATACGGCATAAACCGGATATAGCAAAATTGAAATGTGATTAGAAAACCAACCTTCCTCTTAAAAGATTTCTATTAAAGGAATTCCAGTGTTAATATCAAAAAGGAAAACTGAGTTTTCACTTTTAAAATGGTCGTAGAAAAACATCTATGAATATTCACATTTACTGTTTAGTCACTTAACAGAGAAGTTTATAAACTGACACAGGTTGAAATTACCGTGATCAATCCTGAAATATTTTAACACCTGTAAATACCAAGAATGTCTTCTATTTGCTTAACTGTTTATTATTTGAATAATTTACTTCTTCACAATAACAGAGATACAATAAGAATCTATAATATATTGATAATAAAATTTTTTGAAATATGAAGTAATTCTTTTCTTTTTTGAATTCCAAAAACCTGAAAGTGTTAAGAAAGTGAATTGCTACAAAAGTGAAATTTAAACTAATCACAAAACCAATGTTTTCTAAGTTCTTTAAGCTAAGTTGAGTAAATGGTTCCAAGTTTGGCTGAAGTTTGCAGTTCTTTCTGTTTTAATTCAACACAGTTCATTTTTCCTTAAAGGCAATCAAAATAGTCAGACATGGTACAAATAATTTGTTGGAGGAGAATTATGTCTGTGGTTTATTTAAATAATGTAATACCAAAAAGGGAAACTTTAAAGCATATTAGAGTATTTGAAATATATCAAGAAATAAAAATGGCAAAACAAAAATATAAAAGAAAATTAAGTACAGGAATTACTTTGTAGGTAGCATTGATATATTGATCATGCTAACAATATAATATACAAAGAATAAAATCTAAGTAATAATTAACAAAAGGAATAGCTCCAAAAGTTCACCTCAAGGGAAACTATTAACTATTTAAGAATGTATATTAAAATATATTATAATTAAGATTTTAATGTAAAGTTCTGGATTTCCAGCTAAAAATAATACAAAAACTGAAGGGGATTCAAATTTTTTGATGCCTAAACAGATATGTTAGCAAAGTTACTACTTCTGAGTCATAGCCCACATTAATTTATTAATGTAATCCAAGATATGATATTTTTCCAAATAAGTAACAGAAACAACCGTTGCATTTAAAAACTTACACAGAAATTATTAGAAGAAACAGCTTATGGATTCTGTAAAAAGCGATATGGAAATTTTGAGGGGAAAAAGGGTCGAGTAGCTAAATCTGTTGTGTTAATATAACAAAGCCCAGGCTGAAAAATAAAAGCAAGGTTTTCTGGCTTTACTTATACTTTAGGTAGAAGCTTTTTACTACAAGAATTCAGCTGCTGAAGTTCATTTCCTGTCTTTAATTCTGAACGAGCAATTTGCTGATAATTTCCTGTCTACATTTTCATAAAGTAGAAAGAACATGACTGGTTAAGCTTAATGTTTCAATAACCAAATAAACTTCAGCAAGCATGGTTTAGGAAATTAGACAACTACCTAGAAACTAGTTTTATGCTTATAAAACGTCTGAATACTGTTTATCTCCCCCAAACGTTTAAAAAATATTCTCAAAGGCCTTTGTGGCTGCCTCTTTGACCCCAAAATAAATAGAGTCCCGTTGCCCTGCCTCAGTGGGCCCAGAGCAATTAAAGTCAAAAGGCTACAAATCCCCCTGAACTCTAAGCTGTCCCAACATGGATGAGGAAGAAATGATCTCCAGCTTGGTTTTAGCCTATACCCACCCTGCCCCCAACATCTTCATATGGAGATTAGAAATTTGTTTGACTTGAACTTTTTATAGACTACGCTTTTGGAATCTGATTATCAACACTTAGAGCTGAAATTTAAATAGCTCATCAGTAAAAGAGACCCATCTGAAATCACATCTAAATCAAGCTGTCAATTAAAGATGAAGAATGGGTTGTTATTATTGCCTTAAAATGAGGTGCCCCTTTCTGTTCTTGAGATCGCAAACATCTTCCATCAGAAATCCATTACAGCATCTGCAGAGCTGGAGCCTAAAAGTGGATACTGTTTCCAAGGCTAAGAAGAGCACATGATCCATAAAACCATGAGATGTGGGGACATGTGAAAGGACAACAAATGCCAGTTTGCACCACAATCCACCTCCAGATACCAACCAGCAGTGGAAAAGGAGTCAAATGCTAATTGCAAAGGGAGATTTTATTGGACAGATTTAAAGGGAACAGATGAGCCCAAATCCCCCTTTTTAGTATCTACTGTACCCTTAGCTAATGTGTTCTTCTGTGAGAAAGGCTTAAACAGTAAGCACAACTAGCACAATGAAATTGTAATACTCTCTCAGTGTGGACCTGGATTATTTCAGCCACCAGCAACGTGAGTAGCTGCAGGTGTTGCACTAAATAAAGTAATATAAAGTGTCTAAATTGTAACAGTGGAAGTACTGTTTCAAAACCCTTGTCTGCTTTTTATTAATAGTCGGATTCCTTCCTATCAGCAACCACAACTACCTTTACCCTATTATTCAGCAACAATATTTTGATAGGCAAAGATCTAGTAAAAATCACTGTTGATATTTTGTGACCATAGTCATTTCGGAGTTGAATGAGCTTTCAATCTTCTCACAGAAGGGGAGAACGTAAACTTGTGATTCAGGAAAAGAGGAAACCAGGGGTTACAAAGGTGGAGAGGCCAAGTAGAATGAAACAGACCCCTCCATCAAGGAGAAAACTTGGCAGGATAACTAGAAACAGACCAACCCTAAATCTTAGGGTTCATGAGCTCTTAGTAACATAATTAACTGAAATAAAACTAATATTCCAGTGTCGAGTTTCACCTTAACATACATCAGCAGTTATAAGTAACAAGGCCAGGTATAAGTAGTTAGAGAGTATTCCTTTTGTTTATGGAATGTTCCTTACAGTAAGAGGAAACATTCCTTAACACATTAATGTAATTTCTACAATGAAGAAAAATTATCTATGCAAGAAAAACAGTCAACTTTCCCTCACTCTTTCTATCCAGTAGCATTTCTTTGGAGGAAGGTGTACTGATCACCTTTTTGAAATTTTTACAAATATAGAGAACACCAGATTTCCTAAGTATGTACTCTTGGAAAAGGAACCATCAATACCGAGGGAAAAAAAAAAATGTTGAACAGGAAATGTTTGACCAATGTTGCATCACAAGATATCAAAAGAATTTCACTTTGGCTACTTCGGTGCATCAAATCAGGACATTCTTGATTTTCTAACAGCCTCCAAGCTTCTACAAAATGAATTTTTTGAAAATTAGTGACAGTAAAAATTTTCTAAAAGTTTCCGGTGAGTGAAATAAAGTAAATGTAAATGAAACGTAAAAAGTATTAGTGCTGAGAGAGTAGATAAACAACATTAGTGATCTGTGAATAGCATTCAGGAAATTCCATTGATCTGATGAGCTGTTGGCTAACTGAGCAGTGTTTCACATGTCACCAGCTAACTAAAGCTCCCCATTGTGTTTACAGACTGCTTTAAAAGGCATTTTCTAATGCCGGTTTGCACATAAGGAGATAGTTTATTTAGACGTAAATGTCCAAACCAAGAGAAGGGTCTTCTTCTTTCTTTTCTTTTCTCATTGATGGCCATTTGGACCTCAGCACGATAACTCCACAATTTCCTACCTCTGAGGATTCCTGCCATGGAACTGCCGGCAACAATGCTTTCTTTCTGAACAAGCTTTCTTTTAACACTTAAAAAACAGGGATGATTTAACAGAAAGTGTCTCAAGTCTGTGAGCTGCAGCCCCTTTAGACCCTACCCAAACAAAGCTACTAATGTGTGGTCAGTTTCTTGGCAGCAGCTCTCTGCTGATAACGGCCCTGCCTGCCATCCTCGGCGGGCTGCCCGGGGAGGACGGCGGCTGCCTCATCTGCGGTGCTCCCGGAGCGGGCCACCCCCGACTGCTCGGCGCCAACCGCAGCCCGCTACCCACCGTGAGAGCGCGGGACGCGGGCTGCTGCAGTCAGGACTTATCGTCTATCATACTGATTGACGAAACCAAGAGTGAGCAGAACAAATAAACACGAACAGAGGCTACAGTGTATGGGCCAGTCAGCTGGGAGTTTTAGTATTTGGCCTTGGTGATCCTACTCTCATGGTAGGTTATCTTTGCCTTGTGCTATCATTTATCATAACTTTGAGGGGCAGGGAGAGAAACAAACCCATGAGTTTTCTATTGGTTACATTCATGAGACTGCCGCTTTTTTTCTCTGCTCTTCTTCCTTGGCCCCAACACATAATAATCCCATCCCCTCAGATGGCATTCCCTGAAGAACAGTGAAAGGAAATCTAAATACAGTTCTCCCCCCACTCCCTTTTACTTCTATTCCAGCATAGATCACTCCAACTAATAAACCTTTGTTATTCTATCAGATCTAGAATGCAAACCTCCATGTTGATTTACTTAAGTCAGGCTCCCAAATAAATCTGCTTCTAGAGCAGCAAGGACTCAGTGAAGATTCTGGATGTTGGTCGGTTGTTTGGGTCACTAACATCTTCTTCTTAAATAATGACACTTGACTTCTTGAGGCACAGACCAGGTTTTGTATTGGTCTTGACAGCCACTATAAAGTACTCCACCAAGTGTCAGTAACAAAGATGATTTGTATGTGGCTTGCAGTCTTCCAGTGTCCTAATAGCTTTCTCATTCCAACCCAGAAACATGGAACACAGAGCAGCTGCTTAAAGCTGATACAAGCATTTCTTCTCTCAGCAGGCTATTCTTGCATAACCATTTATTTTGCAGAGTTTTAAAGTGCCTGAAGGATTTAATTATGTACATAGACAACCCCTATAAACTCTATTCTAGGGTTTTTATTGACTTTTGTGCTGGGCAGCTCTTAGGCATTTCAATTAAGTGTTTTTATAAGAAAAACTACAATATTGTAAAAAAAAATCTTTATAGATACTTCCAAATAGTTTTTCCCCCCTCTGATTGAAGAAATTCTATTTAATTGACAAACAAAAGCTGGGTTAATGCAAAGTTTGGTTTTTCCACGTTGGAAAAAAGAGATGGTTTCCGTGCCACACAGGTTTGTGGAAATGGGTCTGCCAGTGTCAGGGAAGGAACGAGGGCAGAGGCGGGGGGACAGGATTACTTTGTAACCTACCCTGAAGTGTCACACAACTACCTGTTGCTCAGGAGTTCACTTAAACTCATAAGGGTAGAAACCGAAATACACAATTTTACATGTTCTGTCATTAACAAGGGCAGAATAAGACATTATCAAATTCACTTGGAACACCCGCCTGACAGGCCCAATCCTCAAAAGTCTTCCGGAGCCCCCAAAACCACCTTTGTCTGCCTTCTTCAATTGTAGGTCTCCAGTATTTACAAGGCTTCTGCCAATTTGCCTTTGTTATGATGTGGGATATTTCAGTCCCAGCAGGTGGTCAACAGGAGGCCAGACCTGCCCATGAAATATGTAATACTTTTTCATATACTTTAACCAGAAATGTGCCCCTCCGCAACTCTCCTAACTGTTCTAATTTCCCTTTCTCCTCTTAATCTCCTCAGCAAGCCATGAGCTTGCATTAAAATCTACCTAAAACATTTCACCCACAGGCAATGTAATTCTGAAACAAGCAACCAACATTTCACAGCTCTAGAGTAATAGATTAATTTGAACCTAATGTTGCCGTCGTTTACTGCTCCAAATGCTCTGGTGTAGACATAGCCCCGAGGCATGGTGCCGTGGCATGCACAACTTTGGGAGCTGGAGCTACAGTTGGCTTAACATCTGTGCATCACATTTGCCATGAGCCTCATTATCCTGCACCCCACTGTGCCTACCTGTCCCCCCTCAGCTTCTCAGCCACAGGCGATCCAATTTTTTTTTCCCCTCCAACTAAGAATCTTTGTTCTCTTTCTCACTTACTAAATTTTTGTGAGACCTCTGCACCCAAGCCGTGGGGATTCCATCCATGTGAACAGCCCAGGCCCTTTAGATTCTTAATTCTCCATCAGGAACAGGAAAATTGTAGCATGAAGTTTCTTACATGCCACTACAAAACATGCGCCACTTGCAAAAACCTACTGGAGTCTATGACCAAACATAGGAGCGTGCACTACAGCATGGCGATGGCAGTGCTGGTTTTGACTTTAACAAGTTTGGTCGGGTTCAATTATCTGTAAGCAAAGAAAGAATAACTTCCAATTCCAGATTTAAGGCAGAAAAATCAAACTAAACCCTATTCACAGAGAGAAAATGTTGTGGATTCAAAAACGAAAATCAAGTGCCTTAACTATTTAAGGAATTAGCATTTCAAAGCTTATTGTCACAAATAGCTGAGATATTTTCCCCCTGCACCCCCCTGCACCCCCTCCCCCCAAAAAAGAAACCCAGACAAACAAACACAGGGGTCTAAAAGTACAGGAAGAAACAAACAGTGCTTTAAAAGTACATGAACTGGGCCAAACAGCTGCTTGAATTTTAATCCTGCTTAAACAATAAAAGAATCGTATGACTCCTTTATTTGTTTTCCATTGGAAGTGTTTGGGACACCCATTTAACAAGAGACAAAATAAAGATGATTCCCACCCAAATAACTTTAAATATGCAAATTTAACTGAAGGCATCAACAGTGAAATATGTCAAATGCGACAGAACAGCCATGCTTACAATGAAGGAGGGAAAATCACCATTCTTGACACAAGAAGAAAAAAAAATCAAACCACAGGTGTTACCCTCCAAATGTCTGAAGCCATGAATAAAGAAGTGTGAAAACACTGTCTACATATTATATGTGATAAGCTAGATTTGGACAGTGGCCAACACATAAGAAAGGTGGTTTAATTCTCTTCAGATCTTTTACTGTGGGTGAAAAGAAATTAATTTGTTTTATATGATCATTTTCAGAGAACTGATGCTTTTTAAAACATAAGCTCAGAGTCACACAATTCCTACAACCCCATCAATGAGATCAGTTATCCTGGAGGAAAATAAAATTGGAATCTTGGGAGAGAAATTTTTCTAATGCCCCTCCCCACACAGAAACACGCTGTGCTCTAGAAATTGCTCTGGAGCTGCACACTCGCCCACACACCCCTCAAGCCTACACAGCACAAGGCACTGAGTCTTGCACGTTTCATTATATGCTCGAATTAATTTATCCTATATGGAATTTGTTACCTTCACAATAAAAAAGTCACTATTCATTATTGAGAGTGGACAGATGGAACATGTTCAACTTAAGACATCAATAAGAAGAGAGGGGAAACTTCTAATCCATGTGGCACAGTCTCCTCCATCTGGTAGTTACCCACTTGTCTGCCAAGACTTTTTCTTTCCAAATAAAAGTAAGCATTTCTCTTTAGAGTTAATGGAACATTCTTAGCTATTTACCCTGACCCTGATTTCTAACTAACAACCAACCACACAATTAAAATACGATATTCTGCTAAAGGTAATCCATATTGTAGGGGAAGATTCTGAGCCTAATTGGAAAAAAAAAAAGTCGGAACTGCTTTTATCTAAAAGCATTTTCAGAAAAATAAGAGTTTTTGTTTTGACAGATCATGAAAGTGTTTGAAAAAATTATTTTATCCTCTCAAGAAATACACTGTATACCACATAAATACACAAATGGGCAGCTAATGGGGCCGATAGCATCGTGCGCCCTTCCCCAGCCCTTTACCAGGTAGATGGTGCCTGATCGTAAGAGAAGAGGCTCAATGGACAGGTACATCCCAAAGCACCTGTCAGAGGTCTGCTTTGCTAAGATACAGCACACAAGTCTATCACTCTTTGAAGTATGTTAAATCCTATCATATCTCCATAATAACTAATTATATAAGCTCACCGATTAACTAAGATGGTACATATACAGTTTTCATATATACATTGCTCCCCCAAGGTGTTCGCTTCTTTTTTTCTATTATTCTTTGCATTAAACTATATTATCATATGAAAGACACAGGGCCAGATTTCTTTGTTTTTTTTTTTTTCAATTAATGTACTAGCTCCTGCCCTACCAGTAATTATATTGAGATATACACACTCATTTCTATGGTAGTAGCCTGCTATTTAAAGAAATACCTGTGGAGAAAGAAGCTAACCATCTCCCAAGTTGTTTTATTCAAGGATTATGTTTCTTTCCTTAAAATAATTCATAAAAGTTATGCCAATGTTGTCAATAAATATTCATTAAACACTCAATGTGGGCTTCCCTACCACCATAAAAAATGTGGTAAATATTCTATAGTCCTTTTAATAGTGAGAATTTTAAAAAAGAAAAAGAAAAAAACCTTACTGATACATACTGAAACTGCATCTTTGGGTACCATGTCTGTGCTATATACCAATGATTTTCTATAAATTAGCTTTTTAAAAAATGTGGTGAATCCAGTTAAACTGTAACTTGGGATCTATATGAGACCAGCTAGGTAGCTCTGCCCTGATATTAGCTATCTGCTCAATTTCCTCATCTCTAAAATGAGCATGATTATAATATCTACCTCATATAGTCACTGTGAAGATTAAATAAGGCAATATGTGCAAAGAGGTTAGGACAGTAGCTGGCACAGAGTAAAAACAAGGTACTAGCTATTATTTTTTTATTATGCATGCACTCTGAATTAACAAATTTTAAACCATGTAACACTATTAGGATTGCATTAGAAGTATCTGGGAAAATCAGTCCAAATCAATTTAATCCAAATCTATGGGACAATCTTAATGTGTAACCAGAATTGATAACTTCTTATGAAGATGTTGGTGGCCCTGCAGTGATCTGTTCTGGCTACTTCATTGGGTCCTCCTGCATCAAGGCCTAGCTCAGTGATTTGCATAAAGTAGATGTCCAGTAATCAAATGAAATAGAAAACTGCTAAATCTACCTCTCTTTGCATCCTTCCATTCATTGACCCATCCACAGACAGTCACTGTAACACAGTGGGAGAGGAGCCTCCTTTCTCCCAAATGCATTATCTCATAGCATAGTGTACAATGTCTCATACTTATATCATGTCTGGCATCCAGCACAACTGGGATCCTAAAGCTAGGGGCTATCTAACTTCTCTTTGTCTGCCTAGCACCTACCATACATCTGGCATAATAGCTGAGTGAGTGAATAAAAGAATAAATAGGTGAACAAACACCTAAATGACAACCAAATCAACTGAATGTATAATGACTACTTGTAAAAAATGGAGTAGAAATTACCGTAAGTCAGAACAGTTTCTGACTGTGCCCAAATCACCTCTACACTTGATATATAATGCCACCAACTAGTGCAAGCAAAGCATGCATATCTAAATGGCCAAGGAAAAGGATAGGAAAAACACACAGATCTACCATCTCTGGACTACTAGGAACAACGCAATCAACAAAATCTACATATAGTCTTTGTCTAAGACTTGCCAATCTTCCCTGATTCCTCACCCAAGGCAGAGGCATGGCCACTCTAATCCAGGCCAGTCTGCATCGTTTCTGCCTTGAGCGCTGTAAAATTGTGACGGAGGTTTGAAAATCTAGCCTGATGTGGCACCCAGCTTTTAAAAACTTTGATTATTAAAATTCTGTTTTAAATAAAGTAATGTGGTAAAAAAAAATGTGATAGACTCTGGATTGCACTGATATGGAATTATGGAATTGTTGATGAACAACAATATTTTGGGTATAGGTGTTTAGTACATAATTTAAAGCCAAATAGAGCTCTAGCATGGTATGGGTATGTTATATCAGCCATTCATAAAACAAAAAGTGAGAAGGTGGCCCCTCAAAGGTTACAGATAATGAAACAACAGAGAATTAAGGTGAACCAACCAACGTAGCTTCACCCTCTCTCCTCCCTTAATTGAGTGAAACAGAGGCAGCAGAGACCATTTCAAAATTTATTTTTTAAATACAAGGAAACTCTGTGAGCAGACATCTCATTTTTATTGGTACTTACGTTCTGCATACGATTAAGCACAAACTTGCAAAGAATTAACCACTCCACCAACCCGATGTATTTGCTATCAAACTTGCAGGAGCCAGGAGTATTTGGGAGGGAAATGGGGGCGGGTGACCTGAAGCCCACTCCCTTGGGTCAGTGCATGCTGGGAGGGGAAATGAGCTACAGAGCAGACAATTTTCAGCTTCAGTGGTTTTACTTTCTTTACCAGGCCTCACGAAAACACACTGACAAAACAAAGGACACAAAATTAATGACCCATGCATTCTGTCAATTGACTCTTAGTAGCAGTGGCCAGTTCACCTTAATTTTTTTGTTCACATTGAACATGTAGCCCAAGGCATTGGTTAAGGTTCACTTAAGAATTCTTCAAAGGCATCACTTGGTTTTCATTAATTTGTTAACTGTAACTTCTCCTTTTTGCTAAGGAACCCACAAACCAAGTAAAAGCTTTTATGCAAAAACGTAAGAACAAAAGACATGTGTTTGACCAACTGATCTTTCATTTGCTTCCAGAGTACTCACTTCTCATTTATGAATATTAGAATTAAGTCATATCCATCAGATTTTTCTAGCATTTAAAGTATATTTACACTTTCTTGATTTTTCTCAGAAATCTGAACGTCAATTGTCTGTGACAGTAGAGGGATAGGTAACAATGTAGTTTCTTATTATTTCTGTGAGTAATTATTGCCTAATTGATCCTGTGTCCTTTGACCAATGACTTTTTATGAAATTCAATTTGTGTATGCATGAAATATGGTCAACTAAATAAAATTTAAGGACTGACAAAAAAACAGTAAGAATTCCAAAGAGGGTATAAATGGAACTTTGTAGTTACATATCTGTCCACACAAAGAGTTTATCACCTTTAAGAAGACATTAACACTTTGCATTGAAATTTTCTTTCATTTACTAGTTCATAGGGGACACTTAGATAATAGAGCAAATTTTTCCATTTGTTCAAAAGTTGCAAAAAGGTTCATCTTTGTGAATATCATCTTTTTTGTAAAATTACTAAAAAGTTGAACAATTTTCCAAGAATATATGATTTATGAATACTGATGCACCTTAGGCAGCACTGAGTTTTCTGTATCAAGTTTAAAACCAGAATAAAAGATGAGGCAAAGGTTGCTTGCAGGCCTCTCAGGAAGTTGGTAGTTGCAACATTTCTCTTCATAAAACACAACATCAAGACAGTTCTGAGCATGAGTTTGTCTACCTACCGTGAGGACATTTGGTAGTTTTTAACAAAAGAAATGGATCCCATGAAGCAAATGTACCATTGCTTTTTATAAACTTCTCAGACAGTTATAAAATATGATAGCAATGCTTGGTCGGTACAACTTTACGTTAGTTGCATCTGTTAGCATTTCCATTACAAACCTTTGATTTTCAAGGTTTTATAAGTCAGCTGTGAAAAGTTGCCCTCGAAAGAAAGTTGGCAAGAAGGTCTTAGCCAGAGTTTATCAAATCGAACAAATCTTTGTTTAGCTATCTCTCAGTTCTGTGTGCCAAGGCCCACTCCCAGTTAGACATGTCAAACTCCCAATAACTTCAATGCCAGAGAGACATTCTCCCTTCTTTTTATATTCACTCCACAAGAATTTCTCTCATTCTTGTTTAAGAAACCGCCAGGACCCAGCTCATATTCTGTGTAACACAGTGGGAGGGGAGCCACATCCTATGTAACCTCTAGGATGTAGGAATCAAGTCTTGGCTCTGTGACTCCAATATGAAATGTGGACAGCACTGCAAAGAGACTTGGAACTTTGGAGTATGTCTGTAATTAAAATGTAGGCACATCATATTACTGTGAGCAGAGTAAAATGGTACACATTATTTAAGGGTTCCATCTACTATGGGTGTGTGTCAGTGTTTCTGGGTATTATAGTTTCTCAGAATATGAGCTTACTGCTGTTTTGTCTTTCAAGACATAGGAGAAAAGTCAATTCAAACTTTATGCATCATTTACTACCTAACTGCTGTATAGTTTTTAGACACTTTTATTTATTGTTATTATTATTATTATTATTATTTTGGCATGGGCAGACTCCGAGAATTGAACTCGGGTGTTCAGCTTGGCAGGCAAGAATTCTTGCCACTGAGCCACTGTTGCACCACTCTAGACACTTTTATTTTATAGAGGTTGTAATGTTGGAAATTTATATCAATCTCTACTTGGCCAAAAGTGGATGTGGAATAGTTTTAAACAAACCAAATGCAAAATTATATTATTTATAAACATACAATTAATTTAGGAGAGGTCTGAATGAGACAGTGTGATGGCTCAATTTTAAAGACTATCTTTTAAAATGTTCTGTAAAATATTTACCCATATATACAGCAACTTTCATTTAAAATAAATTTAGATATACTAGCCTGGATATCGTTGACAAGTAAGAGTTCAAATCAGACCAAAGTTCTTCATAAAATGAGTTTTAAATCTGAGAGTGGAGATAATCATAAAAAATTATCAAAATGCTAAGTATCATAAAAGAGTAACAGAAAAGGTATTTTGGTAGCTCAGAAGATGGAGATTTATGGGACATGCCCAAGTGCATATTAATCTTAATATAATTTGCACTGTAAAACGGTGAAATATTTAAACACCATTACATTCAAATATTTAAATTTTATATAAAACAAATCTATCATCTATAAACATAATTTATAATTTTATAAATAACATTTCATCTATATTTTAAAATAAATATCCATTGAATTAATAATATAGCATTACAGCAGACTACATGATTAGTATAAGTGGATACTTTAGAAATACCATCACAACAAATCCGTGAACAAAACAGGCCTGTTCATTTCTGCAGTCAGGCCAGTTGGCCTGCAGAGGCACTAGAAGACAAAACATGGCAAATTGGGGTGTCATCAATAGCTTTAGAAAGGCAAAGCCACAGCAAAAGCCTTTTAGAAGCCGCCAGCTAGCAGATGGCTAAAGCCAGGTATGGTTTGGGTTTGTTCAATGTCTTAATCTATTCTCAAACCCTGGATTTGGCAAAACCAAAACCACATTTTGCCAAGTACTTTCTCCCTTAATTTTTAAGCCCATGTGCATTTTCAGTGAAATTTAATCCATATGTTTCTTATTCCTTTACACTTAACTCATCAAATATTTTTCTGTAAGAGCCATTTGACATGCAAAAGCCTTGTGAGTCTTTTTTAAAACTAGAGGTTTTCTAGCTATTTTTCCCCTCAAAACAGGAAGCTGTATTCTGCCAAGCATAAATGAATGTGAACACGAATACAATATGTTAATCCAACGCCAAAAGACTTGAATTGGGTTGGAAGCTGCAACTTCAAGAAAGTGCCCACAATGAGGGAAAAAAAAGCATGGCTTTCTGAATCTGTCTTGGCCTAAACAGTACATAATTTACACATAAAATTTAAATTTTACAAATGCTGACCATAGGGGTGACAAACATCTCTTCAGTGTGTAACAAAAAGATTCTCATCAAGTCCATTGTAAGACAAGCCACTGCTGGTTTTGTTTTTTTTTTTCTATCAGCTATTAGACTTAATTTTCTAAAAATTATTTGGGATTTACATCACTAAATATATTAATTATCAGGAGCTTAATGCTACATATTTTATGGTAGAAGGACATGTATTCATTATATATTTGTGTACAGATATTGTATTGCTTATGGAATACATTAATATATAGTTCATATTATATTCTGAACTTTTGTATTTGCAAAACACTTCTTCCCTATCCCAACCCCCAAAAAAGCAGTGATATTTCTTATAATGGTTTAAAACAATTTAAGGCCAGAAACACACTTAGAAAAGGAACCCTAACAAAGGAGTAATCAAATAATCTACCCTAATCACATCTTTCATTTCTCAGTATCGCCTCTACAAATAGAGCTAGGCCCATGGCAGGGGTCCATGACATTCTCACTCTATTAAGCTGAATTGAATACAATTTATTAAGTCATATTGTGATGACCCAAAGAATAATGATAGTAATTCCCATAAAATATTTAGGAATTTCCTGTCAAAAGTATGTGCATTAGTTATTTCTCACAACTATCACATGATGCTATTATATTATCAAATGAAATTCTCTCTTCTGAATTCCCATGGCCATCAGAGTACACTTTTGGTATAGTATTTAGCATATCTTTTTCCAGGAAAAAAAAAAGATGAAAATTTTGGAATTCATCTTTATACTCAACTGGAAGATATTGCTGGAAGCAGAATAAAGTCTGAGAGCTATAGTGTAGGAAGTCACTCTGGTATATCCCAAATACCTTTCCATGAATGCAATCCCATGAAAATAGATTTGATCCTTTCATCTAGGAATGGACTTTTAGCTCTTGCTCTAGCCCCAGTGTCTGAGATTCTCAAGTCAAGATACAGACTAAGAGACTCTCCCACTTAGTTCAGCAGACACTCATTCATTCACTCAATAAATGTTTGTGAACACCTATACTTTGTTTCAGGCACCTTTCCCAACAAAAGTTCTTGCCCTCTTGGAGCATACATTCTAGTGATTTCACCTCCATAACAGCCCATTCTCTCTTTTATTTTAGTCCTTATATTAAGAAAGCATACTGCATGATAATATTCTGAATTTAAGTGTTAAATAATTGACATTGTTTTCAAGAATTGTGGTTTTGGCAAATATGTGTCAATATTCCATACAGATAACCCTACCATAAAGTATGAAGAAAAAGAGAGAGATGTCAATCAGCTATCATAATGAAAATGAGAAAAAATAAAATTTGAAAACATTCCAAGAAACTTAGGATGTTTTAGGGCAATGGAAGTGGACAGAGAACTGGTCAATTGTGCAAATAGAAGGGCAGAATGATAGATCTAGAAGTGGTCTTAGAGTTTATCTAGTTCCCTCAAAGGCAGATACAAGACCTGTGAGTGTGTTTCTCTCCTCACAAGGCATGACTTGCATTGCTACTAGAGATTATGATACAATTCCCCCATAGTCAGGCCACAGCTTCAGAAATCTCAAGTGTCAGAGATCTACCAAAGGAGGGGATGCATGAGAGTAGAAATCTATTTGACAAATCTGATAATCCACCTCCCCCAGTTTCAGATGACTTGCCCATGGTTATACAGCTACTATCTCTTCTCATTACTAGCCATGGTTTTCATATAGTGACACAGAAGCACAACAACAACGTGGGAAGGGCAAAGAAAACCGATAATCACTGAGTGGCCCCTGCACAGAATCAACACAGTATCTCACTTAACTCACACACCAAACTTGTGAACTGAGTATTATCCCTTTTATAAATTAGGAACTTGTGCAATCCACACTGGATACATACCATCCCTAAACTGGGAAAGAACTTGTAAAGTTAGCTTTTTCTCAGTTCTTGTTTAGCCTCTCCTAGACAGGGGTCCTCTTACAGGGAGGAATAGAGGTAAGTGTAGATTATTGAACAAAACAAAACAAAGTGGCAGGGCTCAGGCAAAGACTCAATGATCCCCCCCATATATTTCTGTTCACCCCAAAGTAGGGAAATCAGAAGGCATGAAACGCTAAATGTATATCGGTTTGCATTTTTCAAAGCAACATTTCCAAAATGCTTCCCTGGACCAAGTAAGATCTATGGAACTGTTCTTTCACATCTTTCAGAGAAAAGTGTCTCGGTTTTCAAAGTAACAACTGAGTTCTTTTCTCACATCCGGTTTTTTTTTAATTAATTAAAGAAAAAAGAAATTAACACAACATTTAGAAATCATTCCATTCTACATATGCAATCAGTAATTCTTAACATCATCACATAGATGCATGATCATCATTTCTTAGTACATTTGCATCGATTTAGGAAAAGAACTAGCAAAACAACAGAAAAAGATATAGAATGTTAATATAGAGGAAAAAAATAATAATAAAGAAAAGGAAAAAGAAAAAAAGAAAAACAAAAGACACAAACAAACAAACAAACAGAAAAAGCTATAGCTCAGATGCAGCTTTATTCAGTGTTTTAACATGATTACTTTACAATTAGGTATTATTGTGCTGTCCATTTTTGAGTTTTTGTATCTAGTCCTGTTGCACAGTCTGTATCCCTTCAGCTCCAATCACCCATTATCTTACCCTGTTTCTAACTTCTGCTGGACTCTGTTACCAATGACCTATTTCAAGTTTATTCTCGAATGTCGGTTCACATCAGTGGGACCATACAGTATTTGTTCTTTAGTTTTTGGCTAGACTCACTCAGCATAATGTTCTCTAGGTCCATCCATGTTATTACATGCTTCATAAGTTTATTCTGTCTTAAAGCTGCATAATATTCCATCGTATGTATATACCACAGTTTGTTTAGCCACTCGTCTGTTGATGGACATTTTGGCTGTTTCCATCTCTTTGCAATTGTAAATAACACTGCTATAAACATTGGTGTGCAAATGTCCGTTTGTGTCTTTGCCCTTAAGTCCTTTGAGTAGATACCTAGCAATGGTATTGCTGGGTCGTATGGCAATTCTATATTCAGTTTTTTGAATATAACTGCCTTCCACAGTGGTTGCACCATTTGACATTCCCACCAACAGTGGATAAGTGTGCCTCTTTCTCCGCATCCTCTCCAGCACTTGTCATTTTCTATTTTGTTGATAATGGCCATTCTGGTGGGTGTGAGATGATATCTCATTGTGGTTTTGATTTGCATTTCTCTAATGGCCAGGGACATTGAGCATCTCTTCATGTGCCTTTTGGCCATTTGTATTTCCTCTTCTGAGAGGTGTCTGTTCAAGTCTTTTTCCCATTTTGTAATTGGGTTGGCTGTCTTTTTGTTGTTGAGTTGGACAATCTCTTTATAAATTCTGGATACTAGACCTTTATCTGATATGTAGTTTCTAAATATTGTCTCCCATTGTGTAGGCTGTCTTTCTACTTTCTTGATGAAGTTCTTTGATGCACAAAAGTGTTTAATTTTGAGGAGCTCCCATTTCTTTCTTTCTTTCTTCAGTGCTCTTGCTTTAGGTTTAAGGTCCATAAAACCACCTCCAATTGTAAGATTCATAAGATATCTCCCTACATTTTCCTCTAACTGTTTTATGGTCTTAGACCTAATGTTTAGATCTTTGATCCATTTTGAGTTAACTTTTGTATAGGGTGTGAGATACGGGTCCTCTTTCATTCTTTTGCATATGGATATCCAGTTCTCTAGGCACCATTTATTGAAGAGACTGTTCTGTCCCAGGTGAGTTGGTGACTGCCTTATCAAAGATCAAATGTCCATAGATGAGAGGGTCTATATCTGAGCACTCTATTTGATTCCATTGGTCGATATATCTATCTTTATGCCAATACCATGCTGTTTTGACCACTGTGGCTTCATAATATGCCTTAAATCACATCCAGTTTTTAATCTTTTCATTCATCCTCCCTCAAGTAGTGAAATTGATCCTCTTATACCTCTTCTGATCTTCACTCCAAAGCATGTGAAAAAGTGGTAGGTGTTCCACAGGCATTCTGCAGGGTAATTGGGCATTTAGTGAATAGGTATATGAATGAGGCAAAAACAGGAGGAGGAACGGTCTCCTTGTAAGTGAGATCCTATTTTAGAAGTTAAAATCAGTCTGGTCTTAATTTATTACAAATACAAAAACCAGATTTTATTGGCCGAGTTCATTCCATTCATATAGTGTTTGCACCAAAATCTTGCACTGTTGTGACAACCATATTCTAGTGATGACTTCTGTATTACGGGTAAACATGGTAAGTTCCCACTTTCAGAAGACATTCAGCTGGTGAGGCCACTCCGGCTGCCAAGATGATGCTCCACAATTTCCACATCTGCCTCAGCACATCTATCATAGCCTCATTACTAATTTTTTCCTCCATTTGCTAAGAATTGGGATCACTTTATTTCACCGGAGCAGGTGTTAAATGTACACCAAGCTGGGTTTTTATTTATGAGTAGTTTCAGTTTATAGATGAGACACGATTCTGCCTTAACGTTTACAGTAAGTTCTTTCCTTATTTTCTCAGTGGTTTTATTTCATGACAAAATGTAGGTGAACTCAAAAAACTCAAAGATATTTAACCCATTAAGTATTCGTTCTCTAGGTTTCTAGAATTCTGTCAGAAAAGTCTTCAAAAATACTTAGCCTCATCTAGTTTCAAATCAAACCAATATAAATAATGGGTAGAATTACTAACCTGCAGGGAATGTCATCCTAAATTTCCTGGCATTGACTGTGTAACCATAAGCATGACTGGTGTATTTACTGGAGGCACTATATACTATATAATGTTCCTCCGAAAACTCATGTAACTAATGCAACATGATAACCACTAGGGTGCTACTGTGACGTAAAGGATATATTACAATTTTATCCAATTCAAACAAGGAAAAAAAAAGTAGACTTTAATGGTCCTGCCCTCTAAACAAATACATTGCCTGTTCCACTGGACTTAAAATTCAAGGTTATATATAAGTCATCCTGAAATAAAAATAATTCTATGGCATACACATTCCAGCAATAAGACATGATTTTATTCTTGGATCAATTATTTCTAACAGTTATGTAAAGGGATTGAGTGCGGTATGAGGCCTTGGCTTTTACTGAGGGAATTTAAAATAGAAATAAGCAGATTCATTAACATAGATGTCAAGTCGGAGGAAAACAGTTAGCCCAAGAGAGGACACGTCTCCCTCAGGGAGATGGTGTTGGATCCTTTGGTGTCAGAGTGTATTAAGCTAGATCCAGCAGACATGCTCAGTTATCAGCAGAAAGAGGTTCATTGAAAGGAGCTCCTGAACCTTTGAATACAAACAGGCAGAAGAAAGCATCTCTGCTTTCTGGTCCTGCCTTCTCATAGCCCCATTTCCATGACGTGTCAGCTGTGATTACTGGGGCCAAGAGCTGTGATTTCTCAGGGCCCCAGGCCTAGTAGAGCAGACTAACAGCTGTCTCATAATTTCCAGGAGATGAAGAGCTGATTCTCCTGAAATAAGTCCTACAGTAGAGTTTGAGCTGAGTAAATAGAAAGGGTTCTACAATAGGCTGTCAAGGTGACAGCCAGAACAAAGAAAATGGACATAAGAAGAATGACTTATAAATGGTCCAAAATTGAGAATTCAATGGATTTTTTTTAAGTACATCACAGTTTGTTTAAAAAATAGGATTAAAACTCTATCCCTGTTTAAAGAAAAGAAAAAGAATATGAGCAAAGCCAAACAAATAAAAATAGTCTGGAATAAACGTACCTGGCCTTCAGCTAAAGCTACAATAAATTTTATAAACACCAAAGAGTGTCAAGAGCATTTTAAGAAATTGGTCATCCCTTTCCACTTTGTGAGTAATACTTGGGAATGGGATAAAAAAAAATAATAATGGCCTTTAGGGAATGTTTAAGAATGAGGTAATTTGCATGTTTCTTCCAGAAAACATTAAGTGTATCCTTCTTCTTTGGCAGAATAATTTTGGATTTCTGGCATCAAAGCTGAAATTCTCTACCAAAGTTGATCAATCTCCTGTTACCACTCTATATTTATGTTGGTCTAACAGTTTATTCTATGCAGTACCAGGCTGAGGTTAGTCAGCTATTTAATCTTCATGTTTTTATTCAAGGCCTCATTGAAGAAAATCCCTGAACTCTGTGTGGACCAATTTTTGTGCAACTTGAAAACTCTAATTCTTCCAACTTTGAGGCCATGTCCACTCAGCAAGGAAATGTGTGAAAGTGATTGTTTCTCTAGAGAGAACATAGATAAGAAGTATATCTCCACCTCCTTTCCCTTTTTGTTCTCCGTCATGCAAAGTTTTGGTATCTTCTCAGCCATCAAGTAAGACAGGTGAGCTATAGAGGAACTGCCTGAATTACATAGATACTTGCTTCTGCTTTCCTTTCTAGATTTGGAATATATTGTATATTGATACATGCCTTTCTTGAGATGCTATTTCACAAGAAAGTCACTATGGTTAATAAGCAGAGGTGACTCATTAAAAGAAAAAGCAGATTTGAGAAAATTCATGACAAACACATTGGGATAAAATCATAAAAAGTGCTCAAAAACCAGTGTTTAGACCTAGAAGGGAAGTTTGAGTTTGTCTACTCACAACCACCATTTTTTACAGTTTGAAAACTGAAGCCCATGGTGAAGAAGCAAATTACCAAAGGTCAGAGGTTATTTCCATTTGCTCACTAAAAAAAATGCCACTGATGCTTATACTGCTGTTCTCCAACTAAATTCTGTTAATGAGTTAAATGCCACATAAAACCATAGATTAACCTCTACTGCTCCAATCCTTTCAGCAAACCCTGCCTGGCTCCCTTCTCTGACTTCTGTGTTTCTGAGCTTTGTTGTAATTACTGTTGTTGTTGTTAAATTGTATGAGCTCACCTTTTAGATGATTCCCACTCCAGAGACTGTGAGTCTAGCTCTCGAACAACTCAAAGTACACATCTCCTACTTTTCTGGAAACGGGGAGTGATCCTCATGGCTGTGTTATTCAGAACTACTAAATTAAAATTTTGTCACAAATAGTTTAAGTAACCTTTACATCCTTAAAGAACCCTAAAACCTAACAAGTCACATGGAGGTATTTAAGGCTAATAATGTCAACTATTATCTGTATTGAGTTAAAAGTACCTTCACAATGTATTCACATCTGTCATCTCATTTAATGCTTAAAATACCCCAATTTCTAGCATTCCTGTTCCACAGATGAGACTGAGGTCACCCAGCTGACCACTGGCAATAAAGTGTCTAGTGTATCAGACCTCAAATCTCATATCTTTTCTAGTCCATGGTGAGCACATAAAACTTTGCATGTTTATACTGAGCTAACAGTTGACTCTTTCCCTAGAAAGGCCTGCCCAGTAAGATGTGTTCCATTTAAGTGGCAGTCACTATGTGGTCAAGCCAGGAGAGGAAAATGCCCTAAATATTTTGGTTGTGATTTTCTTACGTGTTGATTACTTTATCTTGGAGAAACCATTTGGATTATCTTAATAGACACCCCCTTGCAATTCTCCATGGCTCAATCTCTTTTTTCTACATGTTTTAAGGTAGGTTTGTGAGACAATCTCAAACCTCACACTATCCAAAATGCCTGGCTTAGAGTTCAATCATGAGCATACGGTTTAAAGCTATCCTTAAGTTTTTTTGGTTCTGTTATAATTATGCATTTTTTTCTTTCCCCTCCAAATAGCTTCTATTTTTCAATGAAGGGGCTGAATCCAGGGCATATTGACTAAGGCCATTCAACCCAAAAGAATGTTCACTAAAAGCAGCAGTGTTTTGGGTTAAGCGTACAGAATCTGGAAACTCACTATGGGTCCAAATCCCATATTCTCAGCTCACTGGTTGTGTGACATGGGAGCAGTTACTCCTGTCTTTGTGCCTCAATTTCCTGCCCTGTAAAATGGATTGTTCTGAGGATTAGAGTTAATGCCTACAGAGTGCTTAGAACAGTAACAATTTATGTGCTAGCTATTTTGACTATGAGTAGGTATAAAATGGGGGAAAATTATTCATCTGTAGATTTATTTTTTCAGTAACTGATGTAGTGGGTTGAATGTTGGCTTCTAAATGGATATTTCTACCTCCCAGAACCTGTGTATGTGAACTTATTTAGCAAAAGTGTCTCTGTAGATATACTTAAGGATCTCTACATGAGATCATTCTGGATTATCCAATGGGCCCTAAATCCAACAGTAAGGGTCCATAGAAGAGACACATAGAGGAGAGACACATAGAGAAGAGGAGGAAGTTACGTCAAGACAGAAGGAGAGACTGGATTTACACTGTTACAAACAAGAAGTGCCTGGAGCCCCCGGAAGCTGGAAAAGGTAAGGAGCAATTCTCGCCTAGAAGCTTCAGAGGGTACGTAATCCTGCCAACAACTTGATTTTAGACTTCAAGCCTCCAGAGTTGAGAGAATAAATTTCTATTATTGTAAACCCAGTTTGTGGTAATTTGTCACAGCAGCCCTAGGAAATGAAAACAGTTGGGATTAGTAGGCTCGTATCCCTTTATTTTATACAACATTTGATTCCCTGACATTTGGTCCACTAAAGGTTTCATTTATTTTGGTTCCAAAAATGGCTGACCTTGCTCATCACATTCTGAAATGTTCCCAAGGAAAAGAACATACCCAGTGACTGGAGTTCTAAAGAACTCATGCTAAAGCTAGCAAATAAATCCATCTGTTGTGATATGTTCATTTTTGTTAAAAAGACATCAGTTGCTGTGTGCTTGCTTTAGAAATAGAACTTAATCTCTGACAGGCGGTTCTCATTTTTCCAGTTATTCTCTAGGGAGCATACATTGGCATGCTGGCGATGATTTTTTTGGCTCTGCATTGTGGTTGGAAATGGTGTCACTGTTTTTGGTTAAATCTGTGAAAAGCAAGCCTACCTCGCTCATTTTTTGGCTTCATGCTAAAGTAGCTTTCATGGCAAAGAACTTCTTGAGTTTATCACTCTCTATTCACTCCCATATTCCATCATGATCAAAATCTGCTAAAACAGCTCTACAAGAGCTCTGTTTCTCCCTCTTTTCAGTTTCTGAATTGTCAAGAATGATGATGTATGTTGAAACAAAATCTAGATTTTCTATTTATCAGACAATACAGGAGCATCTAAGATAAATAAGACAGGATAAATATTTATTCTTAAATTTCCTTGCAGGCAGAAGAAATAGATCTAGTTGTCACATGTTAATGAATATTTTCAACTATTTCATCCTACTCATGACAAACATATGCCAAATCGTTAATGAAGGTTGGGACTTAATTGTGTATCAAATTCCAATGCATAGATTGGAGATTAGTTCTCATGATCCAAAAATATAAGAAAGGAGAATGAAAAACATTTCATCACAAATTATCACAGACTACTTCTTCTCTAACAAGTTTAAATATCCCCTTTGCAATCTTACTTGTACAGTCCGTTCTCCTCTCAAGTTGTTTCTTTGCAAAAAACCCATACCTTAACAGCTGCTATTTGAATCATCACATCCTAAATTAAGCTAAAATAACTAGAATGTACATTATTTTAATGGTTAAACATATTCTAGAAGACAAAGATCTTTTTTCCCATTTACTAATAGACCCAAATTAGTTTTGTTTGGCTATTTTCAATAACAGATCTTACATACACACAATCCTGCATTGTGGCAAATGATTGAGATATTCAAAGTTCTATGTAGATTGCCCACAGTCAGCTTCCTTCTAAATGCATGTTACAGATTAACAAAGAAGAAAAGGAGGTTGTGCTGTCAGTGCTGCAGTACCTGTGGCTCCACTGACTTGCTCGGCTCTGCCCAATTGCATGGTTTTATCCTCACAGAAAAGACAGTACAAAGGGAATAAATTGAGGTAGGACAGGGAAATGAAAGCACATTTATTTTCTTCATCTTTGACTATGAAGAGACAATCTTAACAGAATCAGTTATCCCTGTTTTTTTGTAGGAGAAATAAAACAGACACACTGAGCTGAGACCTTTGCAGGTTCTGTCATTTTTTTCATCCAACATTTACAGAATGCCTACCTTGAACCAAGCTCTGCCCTAGGTCCTTGGAATAAATCAATGGGCAGAACATAAGGGAAAAAAAAAAAGGACTGCCCTCAGGGAGCTTACATTCTAACTTCTAATAGCAACTTCCTAAATATTAAAAATAATAAGTACTTCGCCATTCCCAAACACTGCCACTAACCAAAGACATTTTAGTAATAACAATATGCATTAATTTCATAGAATATTGGCACACACTTTGGTTTTTGCCTGCCCCCCGGCCATGTGAGGATTACAGGCCTTTCTACCTAGAAAAATCTTCCTTACCAGACAAACTCTTACTCAATTGCAATGGCTGGGTTCAAATGCTATCCCCTTTGGGACACCCTCCACGATTCATCTACAAGACACTTTGTTCATACACAAGACACTTCTAGGAAAAAAAAATGGCTCTGCTTTTCCTGTACCATATTAACTTAATCCCCTCATTTTCCAGCTCTGCTTGCACTGAGTCAGCCTTGTGACTGAGTTTGGCAAAAGGGATGTGAGTGAAAATGATGGGCTACTTCAGTCTGAGACTCTTAAAAGTCAGGGATTTTTCTCCCCCTCTTCCCCTCCCTGGGTGAATTATAAGCCACATGCTGTGATGATGGCATCCCAAGGAAACCAGGGTCCTCATGCTCCTTTCTGGAGAAATAACTCCACCAACCAGCAATGGACTTTGATTGAGCAAGACATAAACTACTGTTGTGTTAAACCACTTTTGGGGGATTGTCCATTGAGGCAACTAGCATTAATTATGCTGACTAATACACTAACAGAAAAAAATGAATTTGTTTTGATTTTGCCCCAAGGAGGTTTGTCTTTTCTATATGAGGCAAGGAGTTGCATTAACCTAGCTGCATGCCACCTATACCGGGACTGGAGGCTGAATTGAGGATGCATCTCCTTCACTCCAGCTCAGCTGTCTTCTCCCTAATACAGTCTTTTCTTATGATGAAAAGCCAGAAAATCCACGAATTGCTCATAAACAATGAGCTGGGCTTGCACTAGTTATTTGTTCCTTTTTCCTAAAGATAAAAAAGGATTTAAGTCTTGCCACAGAGAACAGATGGAATGGGAACTTCTAAGTGTAAATCTCTCTTTAAATCACACAGAAATCATTTTCCTCTGCTACCCACATAGACACACGTGCATGCACATGCACATATATGCATACACACATGCTCACATGTGCATGCACACACAGAGTTTCTTTTTAAATGTTCTTTTATTCATGAATAAGAGTGAAAGAAAAACAAAATGTTAATTCTGGATCCCAATTTATTCACTCCTGAATATTAAATAATATTGAGTTTATTTTTAAAAGTTAAATAGAAGTTAAAATATAAAAGATTAATAAAAGATCTAATATCTAAATAATATATCATATAATATCTAAAAACAAGGACACATTTGCCTATATAATAATGTCTTTCCCCTGTTTTAAATGAAAGAATTTAAGAAATCGGGGAAATACAACTACAAATCCTAAATCATCAATGAAATGTTTATTTGTAATTAAAATTATTTTTGTTTCCCTCAAATATATCCAATTCTCAGCTTGTTGCTAGAAAAATAACAAATGAAAATACTCTCTTATTCTACCTGAGGATAAAATGATAACTACACCCCACAGCAATGGGAAAGCAAATGCAGAGATAGGAAAATAACCTGTGGCATCAACTAATATTGAATAAGAATAAGATCACTTCCTCATAGGGTAGATTCAGATGTTAGGTATTCTAGGATCCAGGATTTACAGATTTGCTATTAAAATTTGAAATCAAAGTATATTATGCAAAACGTGATAATATAACACCCAAATCTCTGGAGAAAATTTGAATCTAATGTACAACATGGGAAAATAAATACCATGTGCCATTTTCTGGTCTATAAATTGGTGCAGCTTGCTTTTTTGCCTTGGCTGCTGGAACCTCAGAGACAGATTCTTTATCTTATAGCTTTCTTCAGAACTGATTAAATATCCTTTTTAAAAAATCCCTTTTCCTTTCACTTCTTAGCATTTATCTTATATTAGTTGTCCTTGTTTTTATCGTACTACATCTTTGCTGCAAGCTTCTCAAGTACTTTTTGGACATACTGGTGCTATAGATCAATGAATCAATAATTTTACAAAAAGCAAAATATGAGAGAGAAATATGATCTCATGTCTGAGGCTAAGTCCCTATGAGATCACAGAATGAGAGAGAGGGCCTCAGCATTTCTAGTCAACACCCTTGGTAAGTAGATAGGGAAGTTGACCTAGAGATGCTAACTCCCCTAAGTTGTGCAAATAATCAGAGGCCAAGGCTGGGACCCTTTCCCCTGCATCATCTCATCCTTTCTAGGTGAGATGTAGCTCTAGTTCCCATATGATGTCAAAATCACCACACTATGTTGGCCTAATTTATTTATTTTACATAAAATTCCAAAATTTTCTACATAAAGAGTAAGGGTTTAAGCCTAATGTTGCATAGAGCCCCCACCCCACCCCTCCCCTGATCCTGCCCACTGGCAGTGGTCCTTCCCTCAGCCTGCTGCTCAGGGTGCTGCCCAGGGAAGGAGAGGAGGCCCGGGAGTCCTGCTTGTTTGTGGCTCACTGGCTGTGTGCAGTTACACCACACAGGAGCTAAACTACCAAGAACCCCACCCACGAGGCTCTGCCTAAGCAGAAGCAAAGCCAAAAGAAGTCAGAGAAAGCTCAGCTGCCAATTTTCTAGCCACATATATCAACCCCAATGTAGGGGAAGATTTTTTTTTAACACTTAGCCTGTGCTATGATACATGGCCAGCAAGGCCATCCTTGAGCTATTCATTCTAACTCACTGCACCACTAATGGGGGTCATAAGCTGAGGTCGGCCCTGGCCATATAGGTCATGTTGTGCCTAATATATAGGACCCCCTTTGTAGGCCCTGTGTTGATAAGCTACGGCAGCCAAGTGTGGTGGCATCCTGAGAAAGAGACACACACACCCCGGGTGCAGACAGAGATTGGTGCCAAAGAAACAGAGTCATTAGATAATATTCACAATATTCTTGCTCTATAGCAGGAATTGTACCAGCTATGTTGTGAAAATGCACTTAAGAATCGCTAATATCTTACCCATTTTAATGTTACGTCTCTAACTTCTAGTTCTATAGAGTTGACTTTTAAAATTGTGACAATTTGGAATGTGACTCAGTAGTGATCATTGGAGAATGCAGGTTGACAAAGCTTCTCATTAGGCCCTTTTCAGATTAGAGATGTGAAGCGAAGGGGTGTGGTGTCAGAGAGCTGGTGACATACAGGTCGTTGGTTCCCACCTGCCCCAGCAGCAGCAGGAGAATCAAATAAAAAGTGAGTACATATCAAGTCAAACACTTTAGGAAAGGTCTAATGGGAAAAGAGAGAATTTACCTCAGATGGAGACTGCATTTTCTCATGGATATCAGTGACACATCAGATTCTAATTCTCTCCAATCCTTTCCCTTCTCTGGGCCTTCTCCTGTCCCCTGGTACTACTGTGGTGTCAGTGGCTATGAAGATACAAGTCAGTAGCACTGGACTATACACCATTCCCTACTTAGATAGGGTGGCATTAATGGACTTTCAAGTATAGGCGTCTCCCAGTTTTACTGAAATCCCCTTGATGACTTCAGAGGTCTCTAATCTGTATCTTGTTAAGAATGAAAACTATGTGCAGAGTGTGCTAGTTATGAGGTTACATGGCTGCCAGTCAGACATTCAGGAGTGTTCTCAGTTTGGTAATGTCTTCCTTTAAAGAATCAACATAAATGCAAGGAATTAGCTCAACAAAGGAAATCTTAGTAAGAGATAAATCCATAGCTTAAGCAGAACATAAATCTCATAACTAATAGAATATTGGCAAGTAAACCCTCCTCAGTTTTGCATCTACTAGCTAGTAAAGCTATGTGAGTATGTTTACATCCCCTCACTTGGACCTGGTTAGTTCTGTCAATTAGTCAAGTTCCTAAATTACTTAACATGGATTGCAACTTTAGGCTTTTAAAATTTGTGTATCCATTTAATATACAGAGCCAGATAAACCAACGTTTGCTACCTCTGAATATTTAAATGGTTTTCGTTTGTTCTTTATAATGGGAAGCATGTCTAGGTGAAGTCAGCATTGCTGTTCACTGACACTCACTCTCCAGTCAATGGAAACAATGGGAACAGCATCTTGCTAAAATGGTGAGCCACTATACAATTCAGAGATGATAATATCTAAGTTTCCCTCCTGTTGCTCATCCTCACAAAGCAACCCGCATTTCTGGTTCCATGTAATATCTGATGTCTTCATACTGGCAATTTGAGGAAATGAACTGGATAAAAAAAAAAAGTTCTACAACATTGTGTTTGCAAACCCTAAAATAATTACTGAATATACAGTTCTTGGTAGCAGAACAACAAGTTGCATAGCCAACAACAATTTTCTTTTTTTTACCTTATTAATAAAGTTCAATTTTATTCCAGGCATTATGATTGAAGGGAGGGAGGGAAGGGAGGGAGAAAGGAAGGAAGGTGGGAAGGAAACATTTTCCAACTTGCCCTACAGCTGGGATAGTTCTGATAAATCAGATGTGAGCAGAATATCCCTGGCTACAGACTTCTAGAAAACCCCTTCCAAGAGAGCTGACTACTGGCATGCTATACTCTTGTTGTTCTTGACCCGTTTCTTGCTTATAAATTGCATAGTATGAATGGTGCTTTGAAACTATCTTGAGAACGTGAGGATGGAGGTCACACCTAACGATAGTAGAGCAGGAAGGTAAAAGGATCCAGGGTTTCTGATGACATCATGGAGTTGCTATACCAGCCATTGGCTGCCAGCATTCAGACTTCTTTTCATTTCTCTTTTTTCAGTTTGCTGTATGGCAGGGGCCACATTTCATTCTTTTTCTATGTGAGCATCCCCTTCAGACATCTTTTAAATTTTAAGCCACTGTTTTGGGAATATCTATAACTTATAACAGGGGAAAGAAGGAAGTTGAAAAAGCACTTCAAGTCTGGGTTCTAGTCCTTGGTCTTCCATGAACTGCATCACCTTTGGAAAGCTCTCTAAGTAAACCAAGCAAGGTGGGCTAGATGTTCTTAAGGATATGCTTTCATTTTACTAGTTGTCATTTCCAACTGCCCATATGTACTTTTTCCGACATCATTCAAAAGTATCCATATGAAAAAGGAAAACTTGGATGTTGGGCTGCTGTTTTTAAAATGAAAGAAATATAAGGGAGGGGGGAGCAGTTAGAATCCCAAGAACACACAAGCCAACAGATAACAATTTAAATGAGTGTCCATTAAAGCAATCTAAAGCTGTAATAAATGTCATCACCAGCAGAAAATACTTCAGCACAAAACTCAGGCAATTTGAATAGGACAGAAAAACTGAAACAAGAGCAAGCCACCCTGATCCAGTTCTAGCTCCCTCTGGGAAAAGGACCTGGGGACTTAGGGTATGGAAGGTCAGGATGAGGTTAACCTTAGTCCAGGCTGTGTCCAATCAACTCCAATCTGATTGAACACTAGCTTAGTTAGTCTTGGTGGTCCAGGGCAGAAGCGAGCTTGTGGTGCTTGGAGCTCTGGGGCATTTGCTCGGAAAGGAAACCCCCTTTTCTATTCTCCCCTTTCCCTGTTCCTCGTTGGATACTTTAGGCATGTGATAGGAAAGGTGACAGAAGAACAGATCTCCAATTTAGTTATTTTTGCAGAGCCCACCAATACTGCAGTGACACACAAATAAGTCTGTAATCACAGGTCACCTACTTACCGTATATAGGCCATTTTCCAGGAGCCGGAAAACCTGTAGAAACAAGAACAGTCCTAACCCCTATGGAAGTGAGGATGCAGGGAAAAGACTCCTATAATTGCATCTTACTCTCTCAAGTGAGGAATTTATTATAAATACACATAAATCAGAAGTCACTTATTTCATTCTGGAAGACTTCTAATAATAGCCTTGTTGAGTACATATTGCAAATAGGTAGCCCTAAAATCTCTCAGAATTTTTCAGTCTTCCCTCTAGTGGAGAGAATCATTTTCATACATATATGAAAATTTAAACATATATTTGAAAAGCCCACAATGGCAATTTATTAATTATGTTATTCAAAAGAAGCAAAAAGTATTTTTCTACATATGAAATAAAGTCTATACAAAGTTTCCATGTTCTCATTTGGCAATTAACATCCAAACAATCTTTTTCTACCAAGAATGCCCTTTACCAAGCTGAAACTAAATCATCTGGGATGGAAAATCTTTGATATGCCTTTCATACCCAACCTTGTGTAAAAAGATATAGGTCTAAGTTTATGGTGATAAACTGTGTTATTATCTCCCTTCCTCTAATATTTAACCAATTTAAACACTCAGGGGGAAAATGTTATCTGAAATCCAACCACTTTTATACATTCACTTAGTCTTCTTTTGACGATTCAACTGGCTTTTCTCACAAGTATCTCAAATACTTGTTTGGAAAGCTTTCCTCAAGTGGGTGTGCAAACAGGAGAAGGACTGTTCTTTAGCAATCCCTCCTTGTGAGCTTCCAATGATGCTATCTTCTTGTACTTTAGTTAATGAAAAGATAAATATGATCTGCGCTCTACCCAGCTGTGTTTTTCTTGTACTGAGGAATTCACACAAGGAAAATTTTAAATCACACATTTATCAGCGAACAAGCTTGCTAAAGCAAATAGATTTCAGCCTCCTGAGTTTGCCTCAATAAAAGATTAAATGCTAATAATGCAACTTACCACACTCAATAGATTTATGAATAATCAAATTCTGGAAGAAGGCCAGGCCATTTCAGAACATTTCCTACCAAACAGATGCCAACACTACATGGGCATCTTCCCTGTAGCTAAGCTGCTGTATTTCCTAGCACACAATTCAATATTGACTGAATAATTGGCCTTTACAAAACATTTATTGAAACCCTCCATTTACCACACACCCAATGCTTGTTTAAGAATTCTGTGAGGGGGGGGGAGAGACATACAAGTTCTTTCTTATTACTAACTGGATCTAAGTAGGAAACAGCAGCAAAATCGGGCCTGGAATTATTAGACCAGGGTCTGAATTCTCAAGGAGTTCTTTAAGGAATAAAGGGCATAAGGACCTTAACATGACCAGTTATGGAATCATATTTTGCATGTGTGGGTGCCGTTACCCTCAGTGCACGCAAAGCCCAGTCTTCAAGCATTTACTTTTGTGTTCTAAAAACAGGCTGAGCTGGACTGGCTGCCATTATGTCGATGCCCTTCTTTTTTAGATCAACAAACTTAGGCATGGAGAGTTTGTTGAATGCTCCTTCTACCCAAGGTAGGGTGTTAGGTTAATGATTAAGTGAGGGTTAGACTCATTGTGCCACGTTTCTAACCTTTTGAAAGAGATTGCCCATGTCTCTATCCTATATCTTTGTACAGAGTTTTTAAAAGAAAAAAAAAATCAGCCGTTGACTCCTTGTGCTAGAAGTCACTTATTAAAATGTCTCCTTGCTAACAAATTTGGAATACTGTGCAGACAAAATGTTCTCATCAAAACACATTGAATTTAGCTACTATGAACTCTAAACACAAACCTGGTATGACTTGAGAATGAAAATTACATCCTGTTTTATAGGTTTGCTGTGGCAGAAAACAGTATTGGATTCCAGCTCATCTCTTGCCACATTAGAACATGCTTCCTAATTTGTCTGGCATCCTGCTCAATAAAAATCCTGGCCATCCTCTCTGTAAAAGGAACCCTACTCTAACCTCACTTAATGCCAGGAAAATGAGGCCTATCATTCGCCTCTGGCACCCAGGTATATCTTGAGTATGTTTTCAAATTCAGACTTCTCTGACACCAGAAGCTGACTATTCTAGTTCTTTGGTGCTCTTTTTAATTACAGGAATACCTTCCGTTTCTTCAATATTCCATGGACTTTAAAAAAGAGAACAGGTTTTCATTATGACACCGCCTGCTATTAAGGGGATCCAGATAGATTGTTGTCTAATGTCTGTCTCCATAAAAGATACATACACATATATTTTAGAAAGTTCATTCACTTGACCCAAAGCATAGGTGCTGTGTACATTTTCCAAACAGAAGCATTATTAAAAGAATCATTTCACCGTTCGTGTTCAAGCATAGCCAACAAACACAGACAATGTATAGTGGTTACAAACTCACCAGCGCCCCCATCAGAAATGTTCTAGCCTGTTCACTAGTATCAGAATTAGTTAATAAATAATATTTTGTTTAAAGATGTACTACACTAAAGGGCTGACATCTAGCTAGCTAGTTAAGTCAAATACATAAAAACCACAGAAGAGAGAAGACAGAAATAAACATCCAAATAAGAGAAAAACAAATCTTAAGTACATGAAAAAATTGCTCACCTTCATATATAATCGAGAGATTCAATATAAGGAAATTTCAAGTCTCCCTCTTATATCTGCTATAATACATATGTATATGTATGTAATTTATATTATATATACCATCTGTATATCTAATAAAATTTTGTATAAAAAAAGTAAATGTTAAACTCCCTACAGCTAAGAACATTCATATGCTACACTTTGCAAACTGTTAGAACTCTTTTGGAAAGCAAGGAACAAAATTTTGTAATAGGCATAAAAACACTTAGACACTTAGGCTTGAGGATCTTGATAATTTTACTTCAATGAAAAATAAAAGTTATGTTCATCAGTATATTTATTGTGGTATTAAGTTTCATGGTATAAAGTTACAAATCATGAAAGTAACTCATAATGGGGGAGAGGAAAGTAAATGATCATACAAGGATAGAATAATACTTAGTCATTACATTGATAGTCATACAGCCAACGCAAAAACAATGGCCCAGATTTATAATAAAATATTAGTGAGAAAATGTTGAAGCCAAGAGAAAATTAATTAGGCACAAATTAATTTTTCTTGATTGATCAAGAAAAAATCAAGATAACGAAATTTCTTTTCTCTCTCGCTCTCTCTCTTTTTTTTTTAAATGTTTTGAAAGTGGCAACAAGTGGTTGAGTCCTTCTTGGCCATATGAAAATGCAAGGTATACTCCCCCGGTCGACCAACCCCCACCCCAGCCCATGTAAATCGTGGCAGGGACCTGTCTCATTACACCAACAGGAGTTAAGTCCCAATGTTCAGCTGTCTCCAAGCACCCTGGCACCACAGAGGGTTTCCTGAGCATGCGCCGAGTGCACGCAATCCAGGTTTGCAAGCAAAGCCTGTCTTCCTTGCAGGCCACTCCCTGCATACCCAAGAATGCCCTGGCACAGCCCACCCAGGAGTGCAGCCCCGAGCTCTACGCCCAGCCAAATCCTCCCCCTGTGGGGACATGGCATCCTGGAAAGAGGCACCCTCTCATGGCCAGGCACCTTTTCGTTGAAGCATAAAGTTGCCAGTGTTAGAATAATCAAAGAATCATTAAATTACCCAGCCAAAAAGGCGCTTATTGAGAAAGCCAGGGAAGGAACAAGTCACCATTAACACTCCACTGTTTAAAAAAAACAACAACCAAAAAAGGCTTTCCAGGTTTATAATTTTTAATGTCTATGTTTTAAAACCAGATATTTATTGCTCCTTTAAAATGTCTCAGGGTAACGTTTTTAGTTCTGCATCAGTACTGCTAACATTCCAAGACCAGCTATTATGCAACTGCCCATAAAAAAATTAACACTACCAAGGCCATTTTTCCTATGCTTAAGCTCATGCCAATGAAAACTACCCTATAGGCACATAAACTTGATATTTCTGTTTGCCACACATTAACCCAGAGTTCCTCAGGGTGTGACGCCCAGGTGACTCTGTGATGCAGATTTCTAAAAATCTGGCTAGGAACCTGAATGATTGAATGCCCCACTCATGGCAGGGTACAGCCATTGATCCTTTCTTATTTTACCCAATCTGCACTTAGTTTTGGAAGATTAACCCTTCGGCAGTATGAATTCACATTGCTAAACACAAAGGGGTACTGCCTGAGTCTTGTGACATTGCAAGAGTTGCCATAGCAGACCAGGGGCTGCTGGGAGTCTGCCATGATCCATGGGAGACAAAGAGAAGAAGTGGCTGAAATGAGAGTTGGGGAGGAGACACAGGCTCTGGAAGGAACAGAATCGCAGACTCCTGGAGCTGAGGGACACTTCAGCAATCACCTGGCATAGTCCTTTCAAGGCACACTCACATCGTTAGTGGCAGGAACTCGGTCTAGCTTTCTTTCCACTGCCCCAGGATATTTCAAGGTGAGGAAACAGGAGTATAAGGAACCTGGCTATAGAGAAAGAAAACTTTATTTTTTATTACTAAAGAAACATTACAATAGATGAAGACAAAATATTATGTAGAAAGATCATCCTTAAAACATATTCTGATAATTGCCTGGTATAACTTTTAAATTATATCAGCACACTGAAGAGACCATCTCAACAGCTGGGGTGGACTGCAACTTCATGAAAAGAGTGTTAGGAAAAGGGAAAAGCATATCACTCGTACATCTAGTCAGCACTGAAAGTCAGTGGCTGAACATTTAGCTGAACAGACACTTCTGAGAAACATCTCCTTTTTGGCAATGCAATTCCCCAAACCCATACTTCTCAGATAGAGAGAAAAGAGTCACAGGTGGGTTCCTGGTACAGGAGGTCAAAGGCCGTCACCCCATCTGGTGAGGGCAGGAAGGAGCAGGGGTGGGGGGGGGCCTAGAGACCTGGGGGAAAGGACATAGGAGGGTCCAAGGAGAGCAAGCCTGACCAAGAGAGACATTTTACCCCAGTAACTTCTGCTTGTAATGGTTACCTCCCCAAAGCACAGGAAGATGAAAGAGAGGTAGGGAGCCAGCTATAGAAGATGCAGACTGTATCCAAAAGAATCAAGGGATGATCCACACATGGATTCAAAAGAGGAAGGCATGCCTGGGTTGGTTGCCTTGTTCTCCAGCTGCCCACATGCTGTTTTATGTGAACATTTAGATTTTTATAAAAACACATTCTCCACCGCATCCCTCTGCCACAAATAAGGCATTTTTTTTCCAACTCAGAACATCTGTCAAGAAGCGAGGGTATGTACAAAATAGACTAAACAATCTTACATATCTTGCCCTCACCCACAAACTCAAAACCATAGACATAAAGATAAAAGGTCATAGGAGTGCTTGACAATTTACCTTTGTCTCAGTTGCTGAAGTTCTCAACACAAAGAACCAAAACCATCAAGCCTCCATCCAGAAATAACCAACCTTGGTGAAACACAACCAGGAAGAGAAAAATGAATATAGCCTCGACCGTCAATGCCAAAACTAGTCAATAATTATCCAAGCGGTATCAGTTGTGCTTTCTGTGCATCCTGGTTGGCCTCTAAGTAAAGAGAAGGAGCCTTCAAAGAGGAGCTTGGGAATCTTGGCAGTTTCTCTGTGAGAGTATTATCTTTGGCGGCATGTGTGAAGAATGGGGTGGGGATAGCTGTGTAAATCTGCATGTTTACTGCTTCATTCTATAACACTTCTGGAGAATCATTGCTCATCATTCAAAGTGTCCCATGAGAACAGCAGGAAATTTCGATGCACTGAAAACTGAGTTTCTGGAAACCTGAGGTTGAAGACTGGTCTTGTCTTAGGGTCATGGCTGTGTGCAGGCCACTAAGCCAGCTGTACCCACAACTCAACAGGCAGGAAGGAATGTGTGACACCTCTTCAATGCTTCTTAAAGACGCATGAATATTTGCGCCAAATTAAAAATCTGATTTTTCATAAAAGGAAACATACGTATTCAAGAAACGTCATTTATTGAAATCCAAGTGAATTTGATCCTGAGAACTAGGAATCTGAGAAAGTCATTGTGTAAACTTTTTTTTTTTTTTGCTGTATGGCAGGTGTCACATTTCATTCTTTTTCCAGGTGAGTATCCTGTATTGCGGTACCACTTGTTGACTTTTTGTTTGTTTTCTGTTTGTTTTTTGGGAAGTGCATGGGCTGGGAATCAAACTCAGGACTCCTGCATGGCAGACGATAATTCTACCACTGAAGTACCCTCACACCCCCTCATTCTGTAAACTTTTATGGTGTGCTTCATGAAGTGAACACACTTTCCTATTTCATAGCATTACTCTGCTTTCTGAATGTATTTCCAACATACATACTAGCTGAAGGTAGAGTGGTTGAGGAGGGAGAAACTGTGCTTGAATAGTACTGTTTCTATTTGGAGTGGTGGAAAAGTTTTGGAGGGTGGTGATGGTAGCAAAACAATGGGAACGTAATTAAAGGCACTGAATTATACATTTGAATGTGGTTAAAAAGGGGAAATTTTAGGTTGTATATATGTTACAAGAATAAAAATTTAACAAAAAACTAAAGGACTGTACTATACAAACAGTGAAACCTAATGTTAACCATGGACTCTTGTTAATAGTACAATTATAATAATATTCTTTCAGCAATTGTAACAAATGTGCCTCACTAAACATGATGCTAATAATAGGGTGGGTAAATGGGAACTCTGAAATTTCTCCATGTTTTTTCTATAAACCTACAACTACTTCAATGAAAATAAGTTTTTAGGGCTTCTGCAAAATAAACTTTGGAGGACAGAATTCAAATTCAAATTCCAGAGGCAAATTAACTAATGCTAACTAAACCAAAGGAATAGTTTTTCATGTGAAAAGGCTGCAACACAAATGTTGCTATTTCTCTAGTTTTGTACGAAGGGGACAAAAATATCTACAGCTGCAATGTTAAATAAAATAGCTACTCATAATAAAATAGCTACCACATATGACTATTGATATTTCAAATAATTAAAACCAAATACAATTAAAAAATCAGTTCTTCATGTGCACTAGTCATAATCAAGTGTACAATAGCTACAGGGAATGAGTGGCTACCATATTGGACAGTACAGATTTTACAATGTTTTCCTCATTGCAGAAAGTTCTATTGGACAGCTCTGATTCCAAAACGTATAATGGACTTTGGACTAAACATAAATGTACAGGATGAATGAATATAAAAAGACATAGCTCCATAAAAGTGTACAATAAGAAATGAGAGCCAAACCTTTCTTATTTTGGCTCAATCCTTACTTAGGGGAAAAAAAACACTTTCAGAAAACAGCAGGACATGTATGAACTAAGGCACAGCTTCCGGGAGAGGTCACACTCACGTTCTTCTTCAACCTGGAAAGGGAGAGTTCACATGTGTGGGAGAATGTAAGCATGTGCACATACATACCCTCTCTGGGTATTCAAAGATGACTTGATTACAGAGCAATGTCCATCCGAGGGCCTGCCAAAAGGGTGTGGGTAGACCAGAGCCATGATATGAAAGCACTTTTAAAGAACTGAGGAAGTCAAACTAACGGGCACCATTTGATCTGGCCAGGAGAGTGATCACAGAACAGATGGTTACAGAAAGGACTGTTCTTACACAGAATAGAAAAACTAGCTATTTTCTATCTTCATGGGGTTCAATGTTCAAAGCCATTTCGATCACTGAAATTTGCTCCCGATTGAAATGGTTATCACAGTGTCATTGGGTCTGTTTTTGGAAGTTCTCCTGCCTTGAAAGTATGTTATATCTTGTGGGCAAGAGGGCTTGATAAAGGCCCAAGGTCATCCTCTATGCTGGGAACAGTGTTATCCTGGCAAACATCTTATTTTCCAATGATAGGCAAATGCCAATGTAAAATACAGGATTTGATTTCGCCCTCTTCTTTTTTTTTTTAACTGCTCCCTTTTGATAATGTCTGTGTCCACACACTTAAGCCTGTGGGGTAGTCACATGGTATAATTTGAACAGCTGTACAGAATGAAAGCTCCAGAACTGTACCTTTAAGTGTGAGTTACAGATTAAATTGTTTGCAATAATGGAGACAACACAAACATGCAAAAGTGTAACTAATTCTAATTTGTACAGTTATAAAATGAGAGCTGGTATAGTAATTATACATTTTTCAGCTCTATGTAGTTTTTCATATTGAATTGATTCTTAGTAATGCATTTTATGCCCTGGTGTGTGGTGTGTGTGTGTGTGTGTGTGTTTGTTTTAAGTAAAAGGCTTCTTTTTTAAAACTTGGAATGCGCACTGACGTATTTACTTCTTGTGAATTCTATGGTGAGTTTACAGATGACTGAGAGCCAAGTATGGTAGAATAAGGGTCACATGACTGTATACAGCACTCCATAAAACACAACAACATATAACATTGCATTTGGCAATCACAACCACACATTCAGGACTTTATGGCAGATGTACAGTAAAGGTGAGGTGAAAAAGATCAGGTTGGCCAAGTTAGGTACCTCAATTCATTTTTTAGGTGTATTCACTTTTTAAAAATTAATTTTAAAAATGCAAGCAATACATGAATATATTTCTCTTGAAAAATCTTAATGTTCCATGCAAGTTTCAAGTCCCTCACTACTACCCAATTCATGGCCCCTTTCTCTCCTCAGAGACCACCACTGTTACCCAATGATTTGGACTGGATTTTCTTATGCTGTTGTGACCACTCTCACATCTCCAGAACACGCACGTAAGGAGTTTAGGTGTTGTTCATAGCAACAAAATTACAGAAAGCATCCTAAATGACAAACAAAAGGAGAATGGCCAAGTTAACTATGATTTAAAAGAATGTGGCAAGTTTATATTAAAGAAATTGAAGTATTTATAGCACTTAGAAAGGGTGGGCACCTGTGATGTTATCATCACAAAAACCAATAGCTGTCATTCTAAGACACTGAGTATGAAAGTATGAGAAAATGAACATGACACAAACCACGGAAAGATACATACAATTCAATGAGACCACTTTTGTCACATACATACGTACACAACGACACCAGACAGTTTCTAGGCAGTCCAGGATTTCACCACTCCATGAGGCTTCCCCCCTCTTTTAGGACACAACGATACTTTCAAATTATCACCAGCAACATAGCAGAATAAGTGATGAAACAGGGATAAATATTACCTCTGCCTAAATGGTGCTTCTCTGGCCCTTGCCCTTAGTGGCTTTCAAGGATATTCATTATGACCTCGACTCCCTAGGTGCGTGGGCAGCTCAAAATACAGCACCCACCCTCAGCCCCACAAACAAAGCAATGGATAAGTGGGAAGAAACAAACAAAATCGAATGAGTGTGAATCCTGCTTTGCCATGCTCTAACTCTTCTGTGTCCATGTGGAAGCTTCTTGTCAGATAAATCTTAATTTATAGCCAAAGAAAGGAAGTATGCTCTACTGAGCAGAGGACCTTGAAAAGGGAACCCAAGAGATGAATTTTAGTTCAGTTTCATCAGAGTCTCCCATCGGGCCCAGAGCAAGTCCTTTAGCCTGCCTGCTCCACAGCTTTGGACAGAGAGTCTTTTATTATTTCTGCTTGCTTAATGGGGGTCCTTTCTCCATGATCATGCATGTCCTTTACAAATGAAGCTTCCTTTGAAGACAGGCAAGAGATCAGATTAAGCCTTTCAATATATATTACTTCTGTTTCCTCCTGGTTCACTATTCTCGACAAAGGCTAATTCTCAGAGGGGTCCCAGACGTGAACTCTGCTCCAACTACTAAATAAGGCTCTAGCAAGGGAATTCACACTACAGAATGCTCTTTCTGACTCCCAATCAGGGTTTCTCCCAAAAGATGTCCCTGTACCATCTGCTCCTGAAAAACTGAAATCTACTCCATTAATCATGTAAGACTCAAAATTTCCTTTCCTAACCCCAAAGAAACCTTAATTATCCTCCTGATTCAAAATGTTTCTGAAGTGGACCAACTCAAGTTTCTCCTAGTAGAAAAGCATCACAGTCGCTATTTACAAACACTGCACTAAGCATAGTTCCTAGAACAAACTTCAAGAAATATTTTAAATAAATGATGGGATATTTTAAAAGATACACTGTATAGGGATTTTGTTTATGCATTTTTTCCCCACCAGATTATATACTGGAGTGTACAGCAATACAGCATTCTTTCCTGGTTTCTCTTTAAAGATCCCCATTAGCCTTAAGCCTCTGGGTATTCCCTAGGTGAGCAGCAGAATTTTGTCTGTACCCTGAGACAAGTCTTGATTTTGCCAAACTGCACATTGGACAAGTCTAGTTCCACAAGCCAGGGTCCAATCTTAAACACTGTTTGTTTTCTGTAATTGCTCAAATGCAAATTTTAAACCTAGGTGTGCCTAATTAATGCAGTACAAACTTGGCAAGTTTCCAAATTTCTTTTGAGAATTATAGCATAAAAGCCAACATTGGAAATAAAATCTTTTGTATAATCGCAGAAACATTACTCTCTTAGGGTTGTTTCCAAAGTTAGACGAAATGTTTTATTAGGGTCATCCATGTAACCTCAGGACTATTCAATTTAATATTAAATCTCTAGTACTTTATTTGCTAATCAATGCCCTAGAATGACAGGCAATCAAATAATTCCAAGGTGAAGCTGATCGGGGGCAAACGCAATTGCTTTAGGGCAGCCCTGGCCAGCACCATCCAGAGGCAGTACGAGGGCTCCTGGTGCGTGACCATCTTACTCTCCCCAGGCCCTTGCCTTAGCCAATGCTTTGGCATTTATTTGACCTTGAAGAGACAACTCAAATACTGGAAACTGTCCAAATCTGTTCAGAGGTCCCGAAATACTTGAAAAGCACTCTACTCAGTACATACCAACCTTCCAACTATGAAAACCATGTTTTGCTGGCTGCTTCCAATATCATTTCCTCTGTTTCCCCACCTCATCTCAGTCAAGGCCCCCTCACTAATGGTCCTGGCAGGCAAACTTCTGAATTAAGCAGCAAAAGAACAGCCTTTGTCCTATCATTTCATAAAGCTTTAGATTAAATAAAATTAAATTAAGAAGTTTGTAGGTTCAGGGTTGGCTTAGTGCACCAAAGTGTGTTTTAGCTTGGACCCTACTTTCAATTCCCAAGACTTTCCTTCGAATTAGGCAAGAGCTCTGCTGCCCTATGGCTCACCTACCCCACCATCTCTCCACCACTATAACAGAAGGGACCTTGGCAATGGAGAGTTAGGCTGGGGACCCTGACCACAAATCCCGATCTTTCTTGTGGCCTGTATTGTGCTGTTGCCTTGTATTTAGAAGCCAGGGTGTTGTTCACTGGAATACTGCAATTAGCTGGGTCCATTTCTTCTTCATCATATCCCTCCCTCCCATCCCCCTAACACACAAGAAAACCAGAGTAAATCGCTTGCTAAATAGTTTCAAGTGTGAATTAGATGATACATTTGATGAGATGAGAATAGGATGGAAAGTGGGTAAGTGGGTGGCAGAGACACAGAAAGAAAAACTGGGGAAGAGGAAAGAGAGGAAAAGAAAGAAAAGGAATCCCACTGGATTCCTGATAACAGAAAGGCTACAGAATTCCATTCCTGGAAATTAGATGCATTTTACATGTTTGTATATGTATGTGGTTATGTGTGCTTCCGGGTATGAAAATATAAGTGCACATACAATTTTGTTTCATGGAAACGTAAAGATAATGCAAACTATTTAGCGAATACTCACATATTCAAACATGTCTTTAAAATCCTGCCTAATAGTCAATCTACATTTTAATTAGCAATAAGGTTGCCTGGTGGCTTGCTGTTTTGTCTCAACAAGCTTACTCCTTTTATTGTTGACATTTCTGTTGCTTACCAAAAGGCAAAAGTTCTGCTCTGTTGCTTGCAAAAGCAAAGACTAGTGCTTCATTGTTCCTATAAAAGGGTCAAAGTTTTTAAAATCACCACCCTTTAAAGTTCTTTCTACAGAGATCTCTTTGAAATGAACAGTAGTCTTACTCAGAAATTATGGAACAGAGGCAGAGAGAAGAAAGACAAATGGGTCAGCTATCATTATCAGCTGTAAGTCACCCAAGCCATAACTCTTCTGAATGAAATAAAGTTGGCAGGAAGGAAAAAAAAAGTCTCTGGAACATGCCATGGGATGAGGCACAATCAAGAGCTAGAGCCATTTTTTTCTCTTACTCTAAATATGCTATTGGTCAAGACAAGCTAAATAAACTGCTCTGCTATTTCTGCAGTCTCCATGCATTTGTTTAATCATCAAATGATCATTTTGAGCAATATGTTGTAAAATGTAGGTGAACATCAGAGCCTAAGTAATTCAGTGTCTTTCAAGCTTCATAATTATTCAGTAAAGAACAGTGTCAGACTACATATATACATATGTATGCACACATAAACACACATATATAAACACACCCCTCCCCGGTAAGAAGACATTTATAAACACACCCTAATCTCAATCTAGTGAGAGAAATTTATAAACAAATAATTGTGTAAATATTAGAACAGATTAATAAATAAATAATAAAACGCTACAGAAGCATAAGAAGCGAGCATAATATATTTGGGAAATGAACCATTTGGGCCAGGTGGAGTGTCGCGGGTGGGGAAGAAAGGTTGTGGCCCTGCTATGGATGGTGAAAGCAACTGTGGCTATAGAATAAGGGTCTAATTGGGAAGACCCTGCACTGCTGGACTCCAAAGTTGCTTCCCACCACTGTGGGCTTTTAAATGTGGGACAAGCATAACGAGATTGCAGTTTAGAAAGAAAGGACTTATGGTAGAGAGAAGATGAATGGCAAGAAAGAGATGCTGACCATCCAGCTGAGCTACTGTATGACCCAGCTGAGATGTGCCGGTGTCCCAAATGAAAGCAACAGAAGGAGAATAGAGGAAAGAACATATCAGAGAAATTTAGAAGGGTTCATGACAAAATGAACTTTTCATGATGTTATGATTTGTCTTCTTCTCTAACAGGAAACTGTGTGCTAAACAATTTCTAAAGCCTTTGCTCTGAATATCCTAAATACACTACACCAGGCTACTCAGTGGGGCTATTTTTAATCCCTGATGGAAGAACCAGTTATGATGCAGAACCTTGCTATTCGAAGTGTGATCTACAGATAAAAGCACCAACTTGGAACCTAGTTGGGTCCTGGTTCTGTCGCTTACTTCTTGGAGGCTCTATTTTTCTTTTCTCATAAAATCAGAAAATATACAAACAGCATTGATTGGTTGTATGAGTTAAATATGACAACCACCATGAAAATGCTTCATGAACTCTAAAACACTATATATAAGGTCATTTTATTATCGTGACAACTTTGTTGCTAAACAAAGTCAGATGCTTTATTTGTTCGTAAGAGAATTCTTTGATCCCTAAATGTGGAAATGCTAAAAGAGACAAAATTACATGTAAAACACTGGAATGCTTGTCAACAGGGTTTTTGTTTTGCATGTTATTTCCTTTGGACATTGCTATACTGTAAGTCATCCATTAATTCACAACACCTGTCTCCTCCTTGCAAATGAAACAAAGAGAGACAAGAATAGCTATGTTAAGGAGCACATATTTGCCACATTTTTCCCCTGTTCAAATGCCCAGTAACCTTAAAAGTGCACCCAATTCCAGCACTTAAATAGGATCCTGAAGGAGGATGTGACAGAGCCTTCCCTAAAAAAATATAAGCCTATTCATCTATAGTGCCCCGCCTATAAAGGAAATGAGATTGACTAGACAACCTTCTTTGAATTCCTTAAAATGCTGATTCCATGATGTCATATTTTAAAGACCAAGTCAGTGGCATGCTTAGTAGCCTAAAAGGTGTGATGCAAAGGATCAAAAGTGATGTCCCTATTCTCTCCAGAATACCTCTACGTGGGGTGCTACATAGTCCCACAACCAGAATCTAATCAAGGAAAAATAACATTTCCTCATTTCATGTATTCTTTAGAATACATAGTAGCCAGCACACTACCACCCTTTAATAAGTATCAGTTTACTAGAGTAGGCAGTTATTATTTAGTGGTTCTGAAGTAAAGGGACAGAGACCATTTGTTGATTTGCTCATTCATTTATTCTTTCTTTCACTGAGTATTAATTAAGTATCCAAATGAGTCAAACACGTCATTCTTTCTGCCCTCATAGGGAATGCAATCTGGGGCAACGATCTGCAAACATTTATCTTTATACATTCTGTCAATAAAATTTGTTGAGCATGTATCCCCAAATATATGTATACACTTACTTATAAATTATCCATCGTGCTACTGTACTAATACATTACATATATATTAATATAACGAAATAAAAACATGACAGCAAAATAACAGAATAAGGGTGTTATTGTTTTTCCTGTACCCCAATAGATCATCTTTTACAACCCCTGGCATATGGGCTCCCACTTGGGAGAGCCCTCTTTCGAAGTAATTTGGATGAGAGAAATTTTCCCACAGGGTCCAGGTAATCCAGAAGGTATGACTGCTTCAATCTTCAGGCTCTGTCTGTATATCTAACACCCTCTTTAACTTGGCACCACCAAGAGCGATCAAGTGTGAGAAGCATGGAAAGGTCCAAGGATCACTGCTAAATGACAACGTGTACGAGAGTTCCTAGGTAGCTTCACCTGCCCATGCCAGTGTGATAAGAGCAAAGGGAGACAAGTGTCAGTTTTGTTCATGATCAAGCTGGAATCAAGTATACAGAGCCGAACTAGTTGCAACTTGCCAAAACTGAAATTTAGCCTCCTGTCCATACCACTCTCTTTCACAGAAAAGGTTCAGGGGGTTGATTTCATAGAAATACATAATATACACCAGGAAGTGAAATGGAGATGGATATCTACTCATAGGAAAGCTTTCTCAAATGTGCATAGCTACTGAGTATAAGCCATCCAAGTACATAATTAGAATTATTTTTTAACCGTATGAAGTAGTTACTCTGTGTCAAGTTCTCAAAGAAACAATGAAAATGTATAACGAAAGTACCTAAAAATCTACTAAATAAACCACAAAAAAAGATGTATATGATTTCCTCAGGGTCAGAGACTCAATCTATTTCCTCTTTGTATCTCTAGTAACTTAAATTGCACCTAGAAGACAGTATGTGCTCAGTAAATAATTATAGAATTAAGAGGAAAAGGGAAAGGGGGATGAAGGATGAAGAGAGAATGAGTATATGTATCACAAAAAATATTTGTGCAATAAGAAAAAAATAGCTTGCATGTCAGAAAAAAATAATAGCTATTGCCTCAATTTTTTAAATAATAATAACAAACAATAAAATCCATATGAGAAAGAAAATCTGTCAAGTTCACTTACATTTGTCAGGCTGAAAGTTCTAATCACAGATCTCACCTCCAGAATTTCTGAGCACAACTTTCTTAAGATCTCTCCTTTTTTTTACTGGGCAATACATCAATTTTACTAGAAATAGCCAAATAAGTTTTGAAATGCATTTACATGCAGCTTCCTTAAAATTATTTACTCTGCCCACAATTCATTGAAAAAGGAAATGGTGATAGACATAGTTACATAGTTACATGTCCGTCTAGCTGACACCTATCACCATTTCCTTTATTCAAAATCAACTGTATATTCTTTGCGGCAAATGACTTCTCCTGATAGTTGGTAATACTAATATTTGTGTCAGGTTATCAAAAACCTTTCCCAAGAGTCCTGGTTGCAATGTTATCAATAATATATTTATCTGTTACATCAAAGTTTTAGTGCAATAACCTTATCTCCGTTCCCACTGAGTCTCCTCCATACTCAGTGTCAGCTGGGACAAAAGGCGCTTTGTAAAGTATGCACCCATTAGAAACAGTTCCTTCAGGTGTACAGCACCGGCGCCAGTGCCAGTTTCTGCACCCAGGTTTCGCTTTGCATTCAGGGCTTCCCCATCAAAACCCTGTCCGGGTCGGGCCTTCCACAGTCAAGATGGATTTTAAGTTATGATCTAGAGAAATGTGCTCACGATACCAAAGTGCTCCCAGAGCCTTCCTCCATAGTCTTGCGAATCCTGAGTGTTTAGGTTAGGATCTCTGTCCACTCTTGGGCAGGGATGTATTCTAGACTAAGGAGTCTATTTTTGCTTCGGCTTAAGTCCGAGGATCTCCAGAATTCTAAATTGACAGAAGAGAAAGATTTTCCCATGAACGTTTCTCCCCGACGACCAACAATTGTGCCTCTCTCACCATCAGAAATCCCAAGTGGTCTCTAAATCCTTAAGAGATTCCTAGAGCAAAAATGTTGACAACCATTTGTTAAAAGTACTCACACACACACACGCACACCACATGCACAAATGTATGTACATACACACATAAACATAGATCTATAAACGCGCCTATTCTGTGCTGCTCACAGAATTGAATGTGGTAGGTCATATTACTCCCTCTTTGAAAACGAGATCGTGGGGGTTCACAGAGGTCATTCAGCTTATCCAAAGTCCTATCACTAGGACTTGAATGTGCCTCATGCAAGAGAAATAACAAGATTCTCCCCCTGTAATCACATCACATCCTGTATTCCTGTTGCAGCAACTGTCATGGAGTTTCCCATGTGTCAAGGACCCCCGGGGTCCTCCTTCTGGTCTCAGGCAGAGGGGTGGCCTTTCAGGAGGTGGAAAGAGAAGGCTGCCCTGCCCTGCCCGAGGCCCCCACACTGCAAAAGGATCTGAGTCCCCAGTGCTGACTCTTTCACCATGAGGAGAAATCTGACCCTTCTTTTAGATGTGTGGAAAAGGTGAAAAAGCCGTTTAAAAAAAAAATTTTTTTTTTTTTGCTGGATATTAGATGCCGAGTTCTCTTCCATTTAGCTCCCAAGGGCCCTCGGAAGGCTTCTGGGTCATTGTGAAAAGTGTCCAAGCAGCCCCTGCAGGGGTCCGGGGCCAGGAGGTGCAGAGCTGCGGCCACCCCCACAGACATGCAACGGGCCTGCTCCAGGGCCTTTGGACAGTGCTTTTTCAATACATGGACATTATTTCTCAGAGCAGTAATCCCATGAACCTTATTAAATTTTCCATATCCCACAGACCCCACCACAGCCTTCTGTCCCACCCCAAAGAGCCCTCCCCACCCCCTCCCCAGGCAAACACATCCTCTGAGAAGCTGACCCAGAGCTGTATCATGTTTGATCCTCCAACAAGCCAGACAGCTGGATTTGCATGCTCTGACAAGCTGAAGCCCCAAACTTCCTTCATATTTCGTTTTCTTACACAACTTCACTATAAAGCATTACTGGAGCAGACTTGAGCAGGCTTGGGGTAAAGGTGAAAGATGCTAAGGAAACCTCCATTCAAACAATCTTGTTGAAAATGTTCTGATTAGTCCAGATAAGATGTACCCACATTTTCCTGAGAGTTTTATCTTTGCAGATAGGCTGTACAATCTATAACAAAGTCTTAGCTGAGTGTTTTGGAGTTGATTGTTATTTTTAAATACCATGTGCCATGGTGTTTCCTTGGGGGAACACATTCCAATTTTTTAATGGGGTGTAATCAGTAACACGCTTGCTTCAGGCCTTATAATGATGAAGCTGTTAACTGCATTCACGAAAAATCCTTTAAAACAGCTGTTTTCAACCAACTTGCACTGTGAATGTACTTTTGTGTCTTTAATGTACTTGGCAAGCCTTTTGAGAAAGCCCTTGCCTACTGTTTTATTCGTTTCCATTTGTAAAAACATGCGTTGCTGCAAAGATCAGATGCGTTTGTAAAGTTATCAAAGAGCCCATAAGGAAAGCTGCCCTCCCCATCGCAGCAATTTCGGAACCATCCCCAGTGAAAGCCGCTTTGAAGAACCTTCCCTTCGAACTGATCAACAGCATATATTTTTTTCAGATAGAAGCCTAAATGAGGATATGATTGTTGAACCATGTGCCCCAAAACTCAACAACAAAAACTCAGATTTAGTAGGCCCATCTGGACGGGGCTTCCCACCAGGCAGCTTGCTGGTGGGAGATTCCAGCTACCTGGGAGATTCCTTCCCAAAGCTGTGGTCCAAGACTTGCTGTCTCGATCATTTGTCAGGACGCCACACTGAAATGCAAGAATTAGCCCCAATTCAGAGCCTTAATAAGGACAGAACACCTTCTTTTCTTGTAACTTTATCCCAGCCAGGAAACAGGCGGCGCGCACTAATGGTTGGTTTAAGTCTGGTCTTTGTTTTCTGTCTTCCTCAGTTGACAATACTGGCTGCAAAGGAGGGAGCCAAAATAAAACTGCCAACCATCATGTTCTGCAAACTGTAAAAATCAGGGAAAAGGTCCTTGCCACTTTATGCAGCAACCTCCACCCCCTGCCACAAAGTAGATAGGATTGTGGCTATATTGTCATTTTACTAGTTCATGTTGTTACAATGACTTGCAGCAGCCCAAGCAGCCAATTAAAAAGCAAGCAAGCAAACAACAGACTCTATCTCAAACATTTGCCTGCTATGTCCCGAGTGCCAGTGCCAGGGAGGTGTCCCTGTAATTCCAGGACCCTGATAAGGACCCAGAAGGGGCGCTTCTCTACTTTGCCCCCCTTATTTTAATCTGCTCATTTCCTCAATGCTGAAATTATTCCTTAATCCCCAATCACCTGGAAGCCAGATGTTTCCACAATCAGACAAACCTTGTGCATTGTTTATGTTGCCTCTTCCATGAGACCTACACAATAAATCTCACAACTTCCCTTGCATTCAGTGTGATAGTGAATGCCAAACCCCAGCTCGGCAGCAGGAGTCCTATTTCCTGGGTCCTTGGAAGATAGAAAATATCACATTTCTATTTCATTCGACCCTTTCACTCTCTCTCTCATGCTTCACTGCCTTTACAAGTCACCATTTCACTGTTGCAACAAACATTACAGGGACTCTAACAGGTAAGGCCTCCAGCAAACATGGGAATGGAATGGCCTGGAAAGAAGGCATGAGGATTGCATGGCTTATCTGCTCCTTATCTCAGCCATTTCTTACCACAAGGCCTGCCCAGTGACAGCCCAGTTGTCCTGAGGCAACGAATCGGTAATAAGATACACAACAAATAATAGGTTTTTTTGCTGGAAAAATATATACTCAGGTAATTAAATTGTTAACATGATGGATGGCCTTATTTTACATTTGAATTCAAAGTGACTTTCTGTATCACTGAACTAACATGGCTTGATGTTACAAAAGAGAACGAAAACAAAATGTAACTCCAGAGAAATGGGAATATAGATTTTTTGTTCATTTATTCAGAAAACAAACATGGGTAATTTTCACTGTCCTGGGTTGTAATGTTTACCTGATATACAGAGCTGGTTGCTCATATTTCATATTTATTATTTCTCATTCTAAATATTTGCAACATATCCTAAAAAGTGATGCAATAGAAAATTTGCCAGTAGATATGCTTTCATTTATGTAGGACGAGTAAGAATGCATTAGAGAGATCCATTGTTCAGAAGGCTCCAGAAGCAAGCAAGACTTTGGTGTCTTAGTTTAAAATGTTAATGGACATCTATTCTGCCCACATTGAATCCCAAATGACAATATGTTTTGGGCCCAGGGCATGATTCTGACTAAATCAATAAACCACCCTAAGTTTGATAAAAGTTTTACAAAATATCCGGGACATTTAGAGTAATTGTTAACATCTGTTCATTATTCAACAGTATATGCAGGTTTAGAAGCCAGATAAATATATTTATTCATCAGCAGCCAGCATGTCACTGCTTCCTCGGTGGTGACATAAAACAGTAAGACATTAGAACTTGTCTAAGTCTCAGGTTCAGAGAATACAAATGAACCATTGTGAAAAAACAGAAAGTTTTGCTTTTTTCATGTTTCACACCAGAAAGAGAGACTGAAAGAGAGGGAAGAAGGGGGAAGGGTTGAACAGGAGGGAAGAGGGAAGAGGGCTGGAGTGGAGAGAAGGAGGGAAGGAGGAGAAAGGGATAAATTTTGGTAAAAAAATCTTGCTAATTTACTTTTAACTGAAAATTCGAGGAATATATGAATAAATATAAATCTTAAAGAAGGCATCTGAAGATACCAAGCATTGCTACAACATGATGAGCATTTTTCCTGCTTGTTCCTCAAACCACAATTCAATTTTGATTTCTTCTTTCACTTTTACAATATGAGAAAAGTTATTTCTATATTGAAAGGGTGAAATAGGCTTTTGAAAATAACAATGAAGATTCTCTCCATCAGAATGAAGCGAGTTCTTTGGGAACATCTACTGACTGGCAGCTGACTTGTTCTAGCCACAGCCAGGGTCAGATTCATCATGTAACAGTGACAAGAAAATACAAACCAAATCATATTCACATTTATTCGTTAAACCGTGGGGCAGGGGAGGCAACTCAAATGTTTTATGTGGTTTTTGTGTTTCGTTGTTTGTTTTGCTTCATGCAATCTGGTGTGTGTGTTTCTGTGTGTGTATTTTCAAATGCCCTTCCAGAAGTCTCCATGACCTTGAGTGAAGCTAATAGAGCTCAAGTTCCTTGAGTATATGAAGGTGAGTTGATTATTAACTTTCAACAAGCTTGTGATATCCTCAGGCACAATTCTGGAAAACAGATTGAAAAAAGTTGCTTCAAGATCTACTTTGGTGAGGGAATGAATCTGAGAATACGCTATCAACTTTAACGCAATACACTATCATCAAACCTTAGAAAGTTTGTGAACGTTGCCTTTGCAAAGTGAAAAGATCCCAGAGAGAAGGGTAATAGTAGAAGAAAGTCACTGTAAAAATTGTTGCAATTTTCTAACCCGTAGGTCTATAAACTCACGAGCATGTGGGTTCTGTGTCACATGGGAGGCATTCCCTAAAAGTTGGCTGAATTGAATACCTAGAACAAAGCAGGGCTGCTTAATCTAGTATTCAATATATTCTAAGAGGTTTGGTTGAAAACATTAGGTTTCTCAGTGAGAACTGCAGATTGGAAGATTAGCAAAGTGGAGATGAGAAAATTAGCCGAGAGATGCTATCTAGCTAATTAGCGCTGTAAAAGAAGAGAGAGCCTACTCAAGGGTTATTCTGTTAACTAACCTGTAATTATATTGTCAATTGCATTAACTTCATTGCCCACTAATAGAGTTGGTTTCAAGGAGGCAGCCAATGTTGGGATGGTTTTTTATTTTTATGTCCTAATTAATCAGTACTGACACCAAACCACATCCTTCCTCCTAGCTCATTATTTAAATGACCCATTTATATGGATGAACCTCTTTGCTTTGTGCATTTCATTAGCACATTAACATGCTTTCAAAACAAAAAGGGTTGTTTCGGCTTCAGCAAGTACTTTGAACAAGCAGCTCCTTGAGCTACTACTGACAGGCTATGCATCCCTCATCTCTAACTAGGTATTTGTTAGGTAGTTGAGAGTTTGACTAAAGTAAAATGATGACCACTTGATGGGGGAAAAAATGATGGTGGTAGAGAGGGGAAAGGAAGCAGGAATCCTTACTTTTCACCCAAAGTTGAAAAGTTACTTCTATTTACTTATATCTATTTACCTTGTTTCTTGATTTCTCCTGTACAGAATCCTAAAATTAATCCCTGCCCTTGAGATTAAAAGCTGTGGGAGTCATCAGATTGAAACATAATTTAAAAGTAACTTCATGAGTCAGCCTCTGTGACATGGTTCCCCTTTAACAAAGGCTCCAGGAGTTGTGCTCTTTGGGATTTCTGTAGTATTGCCCTTTAATTAAAGACTCTGCGCTTATAATATAACTCAAGAAGCCAACATCCACTAACCTTCAAGCTGATCAACCCTGAAACCGACCTAGACAACAGTAAGGAGGACAGCACAGGTATCTAATAAACCAAATAAAGGAAAAGCCTCCTCCCCCAAAATTATTTCTTAGATAAAGAGGAAGCATGTTATTTAAACTGTTAGAAAGTCTCTCTATATTTTGAGGCATGCTCCTAAGGAAATTTTGGGAACAACGTATTAGCGGGGGGTGAAAGGGAGATGCAATCGAAATTTGTTTGGGGTGGTTATAGATGCCATATGATGGAATTATTTTTCAAAAGCAGCAAAGCATCTGACTCAGACTTAGTAGTTAGACTTTTGCATATGCTCTTACAATTCCAAGTGCTTGATGGCTTGAGGTATAATTTAAAAGTAACTTTTAAGAAGTATATAGAAAATGGTTACTTTGTCAAGATCACAAATTTGTACCCATGGGACACATGAGAAAACAAAAGCTCTAAAGTTAACGGGGTTGGATACTTAGACCTAAGATGAGCCTCCCAGTGACAGCTGTATGTACAGATTCAAAAGTGATATGTCCAGGTGGTGCGACAGCAGCTCAGTGGCAGAATTCTTGCCTGCCATGCCAGAGACCCGAGTTCAATTCCCGGTGCCTGCCCATGCAAAAAAAAAAAAAGTGATGTGTTCAAGATACTGTGTGCAAGTGAAGAGGTGAAGGCCTTGAAAACTGTTGGGTAATTCAATAAATAAACTCTAATAATGTTCACGGTACACTTTTTAACTTTGAAAAGAATTGTTTCATGGAAGTGGAATAAAGCAACATTTCTAGAGCCATAAATACTATAAACAGCCTTTGAGAATGAACAAAAATCATTTTTCAAATTTCTGGTCAAATGAGGTATTGCTCTTTATTAGGGGCCTCCTCAATAGGGACATGGACTCTTCTTGGATTTGGCAGTAGTTCTTGTTCTCCATCCTGATGGAAAACTTGCAATTTGTAAAACCCAGTAGAAGAAACAAAACCATGACTTATACTCCATACTTGCATTAACTTTGGGTTGGTTTTCTCACATTTCCAACATTTAGCAGTAACCCTCCTCCTACACTATCACCTCTGCAGACCCAGAGTCCATCTATGCTGAATGCCACTTACTCACAGGAAATCCTTCCGAATACTTTACCTAAATCCTGCACCCTTCGGCTGAAGCTCATTTCATAGTACTCAAACTTCTGTGAACAGTAGTCCAACATCATCCTCTTTATGGGAAAAATCCATTATTTGGAAATAGTCAATAAATCACTCTTTATCCTTCATTTCCCCCATCTGAATAAGCCTTATTCCCTAGAGCTTTCTAATCAACTCAACCTCCGACAAACTATGAAGGCACAATTGAGTTTCTGGGAGAATTAATCATATATTATGGCTAATTATAACATTACATCTTCTATAAGACTGTAATGATTATTAATTTTAAATTGTAAATATAATTGCCATAAAACTTGGCTTATGCCTTCCTCTCAGTTCCTCAGGAAATTCTCAAGTTTCTTTTCAACTTCCTCAGCCTGCTTAAGAAATGCTCAGTCTTCTCTGTCAGTAACAGGGCAGATCAGTTTATATTTAGGAGAAGTGGGCAAAAGTCTGGTATGGAACACATTAAAACCAAGGATATCTGTTCCATTGTAACCTAAGCCAACATTTCTGAAACTAAAAGGCAAGTTAATTAACCCACTGATAAAGTGATCATCGCAGCACCCATTATTCCAAGTGGGCTCTATTTCAAACCTTAAATGTACAAAACTTTCTGAAATGCTTTCCTGAGCAGTGCATACACACAGAACCAATAGAAGCTTGTGTTGCTTTGTCTGGAGTGGAGAGCTGCATGTTTCACATCAGATGTTAGACTCTGTGTCCAAGTGAGTATCTGCTTGAAGATTAGGTACCCCAAGCTATTTTTAGAATTTGATCATGTACCTGAATCCAGAGTGAGTTCACTTGAGGCAAAAAGCTACTGTTTATTTCAACAGATTCCCCTTTTTAAGTTTATTGCCTAAGTTTTCTGAATGGGGCATGAAACATGACCCTTCTATTGGACCACGAATGCTTAGACAACAGGTTTGATTGCAGTGATAGTAGATGACATAGCAGTTGTGTACTGTGCAAAGAAGAAATGCTGCAGCAGTCTCCTTTCCTGAAAGTCATGATTCAAGTCTGTTGCTGTGCACTTATTTTCTGATTTCTGAAGAAGATGATAGACACCCACTGTGAGCCATGTGCAAACTATTCCTAGAAGATGTAAGCAAGACCCAGTGCAACTCCCACAGCCTCAGGATCAGATTCAAATGAACATGAAGGAGGGCCTAGAGGTTCAAAAGGGCAACAGGCGGCTTGGGAGTAGGACATGGGAAGAGGAAGCAGATTTGTGGTGGGGCCTACTCTACCTAGTGACCATTCCTGTCATCAGAGTTCCCCAAATCAATCCAATGGGTGAGTAAAGATTTGAATTTGGGTATGCAGAATGTTTGCAGGCTCCCAGGGAGTGGGAAAAGATCTGGATCAAATTATATTCAATTCAGAGGCATGTGGGGCAGTCTAATGATTTCCATTACCCCTGTGGTCATCTTGGGTGGTGGAGCTCATTAAGGTTCAATCACAAAAATTAGGACTCAGAGGATGTCAGACCTGAGAAGGACCCTATGCAGACTGCCAAAACTCGGTGAAGTGAAGTGACTTGGCCAAGACCTCCAGCTTCAGGCTAGCTCACATCCATCAATAGTTAACTACATTAAGAGTAAACAGGTGGCTAACATTTGCCTTTTACTTCCCTGTCCCAGGTTTCCACTTAGGAGGAGCCAGCAGGAATAAGTAACAACATGCAGAGATGCAGAGAGAAGAGCAGTGTTTGCTAGTCCATACCACCAACCTCACTCTCCTGGAATTCCTAATAGGCTACAAATTCATTGTTTGGTCCTGCCTCCAGGCTGACACTGCAATCTTTCCTCCACTCAGCTGCTGGGTGCTGGCCTCACAACACACTCAATCCAAATCCCTCACTGTGGCCTTCAGGGCCCCAGTTCTCATCACGCTCCCCTCACTCCAGCCTCTGTGGTTGGCCCTCATGCTCTCTGGCCAGCCAAGCTTGCTCTTTCTTTGGCCTCCACCCTTGCTCTTCGCTTAGCCTAGAAAGCTTCTCTGGCAGCTCTCCACCAGCTCACTCCATCACTTCCTTCAGCAAATTGATCAAACTGTCCCTCCCCACTGGGCATGTCCCTGACCCCTGTCTTTGAGCTCCACCCTTCTGCACGCTACCCTTTCCCCTTTTTCCCCTCCATCTCCTTGCCCCCCTGTAGTTCTTCTTTACAGAAGCTATCCTTACCAAAGAGTATGCGTTTATTTATTTTTGTGTTTACTGTCACCTTCTCCACCAAAAGGTAAGCTCTATGAGGACAAGGAGTTTTTCCAGACTCTAGAACAGCACCTAATGCACAGTAAGTCTTTGTTTATATTTGTGGAACCAATGAATGAAATGCTTATGAGCTTCTGACTATTCCACAGTGTCTGGCCCAGCACAGGCAAGAGTCACGGGGTAACCCCAGTATAGTCCTCCCACAGGGAGCTCGGCCCAGAAGCTCAGGGCAAATTTGCATTTATCCTTGCATTTCCTGTCATCTCACCTGGTACCTGTACCTTCCTTCTTCCCACCCCCAGCTTTTGCCAATCCTGGCATATCCTGAATAATTACTACCGATGTCTACTTTTTCAGTTAGAGATTTCAGCAAAATGGAGTCACCCATCTCAACTAGAAACCTTATTGCCTCTAGTGATATTTCTTAGAGCAGCAGTGTGATTGAAGACACCCTAGTGCTTTTTTCAGTTTTTCTTGATTACTTGTGGTCGTTTGGGTGTTTGTTTGTTGTTTCCACATTTAATCTGCCAGGTTCTGGATTTCCTGTGTTGTGAGACAGTTATACTTCTCTACTTACCTTAACTACTGCTGTGTTCATAAGTTGTATTAGGTTCTGTATTTAAATATATTTTGAGAGGAAGCATCCTTTTATGAAAATAACTTCTCAAAGAGTTTGCAATTTCTACAAGTAGGTGCTTCCAGGGAAACTTCAGACAAAGACAGGAGAAAAAAAAATGTTGCTTTAACTGAAATATTGGTCATTTAAAAGGAGCTGGTGTGAGGTTACTGACAGTGAAAAAAAAAAGTGAGTCAAGATATGGCCTGCGAAAAGTGAGAGGAGCAGCAGGAGCAGCGTGGGGAGCTGCTGCATCACATGGAGGTGGGTAAGCAGGCAGATGTGTAGCTTGTTCTGCAGCTGTCTTCTCTAGACTCCTGGGAGGAAAGGCACTAAAGGAACCAAAAGAAGACAACCTAAGACTCAGCAATCTGGAGGATGGTATCCAGCCTCACACTGACCTGCCACGCTGGGATACCAGCCCCAGCTCTGGGAAACTAACTGGATAATGATGAATCTGAAACTGAAGAAGTTCAGCAAATCACTGACTCTTAGGTGTCTTCCCCATCTTGTCTTCCAGAATCGCCAATATGTGCAGGTGTTGCTCAAAAAGAGACTGATTTCTTTGAACACAGCTCTAGGCAATCTGGGTATATATTAATGCTTTTGTCCTGTCTCCTCCTTTCACTGTACCATATTGGATCTTGATTCACAAACATCTTTTTTCCCCTCTCCCTGGCTCTGACAGGTGCTTTCCCCATCTCTTCTCCCTGCTCTAGAAGATTATCATTTCTATTAATTAAAGAAATAAAAAATAATGCTTTGGAGGGGTGCAATGGTGGCTCAGTGGCAGAATTCTTGCCGTCATGCTGGAGACCCAGGTTGGATTCCCAGGGCCTAACTATGCAGAAATAAATAAACAAATAAATAAATAATGCTTTCATCTTTATCCTAGATTAAATATGTACATTGTAATCGAGATTGGTGATTTTCAAGCTGTGTTCCTGAAGTTCCTCAGAGACCATCACAGGAGAGAGATGGACATAGACATATGGGGGCTTTGAAACTCCTGCTCCATCTTCACAAAAACGTAGTTGATTTTTATCTCTTTCTTATATTGGGCTTCTCAGTAAAGTATTGTTTAAAGAGAGATTTTACTGCTTTTATATATAAGATTAAACAACAAAAAAAAAACCCTCTTTAAATCACCTTAATGTATGAATCAAGGGTTTGCCACCACCTGGTGGCAGCATACCCAAATTTCAACATACCTAAATTTTTAACAAAATGGTTGAGTTAAATCTGCCATCCTAAAATTATAAAGTGGTATCAGAAAGGATTAAATCTCAGAGGATTAAGCACGGTTATGAAAATACATTATAATATGCAATATTTTTAAATGCAGTATGATTGTATTCGAAAGCTAAGACTTGATAAAAGAATTAAAACGCCTTATTGTAGGAATCTCATAATACTTACAGAAAATATTTTCATTATGTCTTAAAACCAACATTGCAATAAAGCAAAACAACCTAGTAGAATTCTCTCTCTGTTTTAACTTTTGAACATCAGTGTTATCTATGCTCAAACACCTGGGAAGAAGTTTCATTTCTTCATCTTCTTGGAGTCAATGTAACAAATATTCAGTTCCTGGATAAATTCTACTTGGGACGTTCCTGTGCTGCTGTCCACCCCCATCAAAACAAAATAGTACAGAAAGCAACGACACCTTTTCACAGATCTTTATAAATGACTGCACAAAGAGAATAGGAAACAAGCACTACTTCAACCACAAGCACATTCACAGAGGAATGGAGGAAGAAAATGAGATTTTTCCTTTTCAGGTCTTTCAACTCTCACAAACAGTCATATATTATATTAGTTTTGTCCACTTTAACCATACTGACCTCACTCTGGCCTGATCTACAATACTCTGTTTAGGTAAAAATACCTTTAGCACTCAGAGGCAGGTTCCAGTAAGTTAAGCATGAGGATCCTGAACGGGGAAATGAAACCTGAGGCCTGCCATTCTAAGCCAATTCTCTGGCCAGGCCCACACCCATGGAGACCCCTCCTCACAAGATGTTGCAATCTTTGCCCCTCTTCCCTGGCCGTGTGACTCATAGATCACTGTCCCCTAGCTCACAGCAATGATCTCAGGGTAAGTGTGCAGGCAGGACATGATAGAACCAGCAGGTCAGACCAGGGCCATCCAGACACACTTGTAGTTTTGTGGTGAACAGAGTGAGCTCAACTGAGAGTGAGAAGGCCAGGGGGATAGTCTTAGCAGCAGGCTGGAGGGCACAGAAAGAAAGTTTACTTCTCATGGACCCTCAATAGCTACAGTAAACTTAAGAAGCCACGTTTACTTTGTATCAGACATGGATTTGCCAGCAAGACTGCATTCATGCAAGTTCTCCGTATACCATCAGCAGGCAAAACGACAAGCAAATAGCAATAGGCCAGGATGGCTGAGTATGAAATTGAAATCCATGCCTAGCTCCCCTAAAACGTATTCTAGCATTCTTTACCAAATTTTCCTAGAGGAGTGAAAAATGATTTTATTTACAAACAAATAATGAAATGAGAATGATAAAGAATGTGTGAGGGAAACAAAATAAATCAATAAGATTTGGCAGTGGTTCTTTTGAAACTTAAGGGCATTTTGCCTGGCAGGGACCTACGAGCTGGCCTACAGTGCTTCTCACACTTGCAACACATGGAACAGAGTTGATTCTAAACATTTCGAGTATGTGTCATCATTAATTTTCGCAGCACGTTAAGAACAGGCTCTAGCAAATATTAGACCCCTTGGGGGTCTAAATGATTGCTTAGAAAAATGAAACACAGCACAGACTATTATTTTGCAAATTTTGGAAGTCACGACCATCATTTCATATTATGGCTTTGTGTCACGGCATCATCTATATAAAACTAAACACTACTTGCTGTGCTCTTCCAACAATTTGGAGCAATCTTTAAATTTTCTTTACTTATGCACCTGCATTGCAGACATATTGTATAAATTGTACACAATTTCATATGTTTAGACAAAGTCTTCAGAGATAGAAAGCTTCAGCAGGGCATCCAGATAACCCAAAAAGACTAAAGTAATGACAAAGTTTCCAAATGAGAAAATGAATGCATTTGTACACACAAAGCCTTCCTGCTCTAGTTATTATATAACAGGCTACATTATGACTCCCTGCCTAAGCTCTTGGGCCAATTTTGCCTATCAGGAGATCACTTTTGATACTCCTAAGGTAAAGGAACACTGAACAGTAGTCATTTATCTGACAAAAGACCTTGTGCTTTTCTTTCTCTATCAATCATTACACAAGTAATGTCTTTTCATGTTATTGCTTTGACATTCGTTAACACTCACGTCAGAGGAAATCTTTGCAATTAAAAACCTTATTGACCATCTAAGGTTGCTTTGCTTTGGTACGTTACAACTGAGTTGTTTTTTTGGTGTGTGTGCTTTGTTTTTAAAGTGAGATGGGTCAAGATCTTATTCCCATTGTTCAGTATGAGGCATCTCTGTTATGTCTCAAATGCTGTTTTTTTGGTTTTTTTTTTAACAATCACAACTTTATTAAATTATAGTTTGTATATTATTGGAAATCCAAATGAATATAATATAAAAGCTCAATCACTTCACAAATATCTGAATCAGTGTCTCAAATGCTGTTGATACTCATACTTAAAAAAAAAAAAGCTTTTACCATCTCAATGTTAACTCTGATGAAAATCTTGATTGACCAGTTAAGGGGAAGGAATGCTTCAAAAAAAAACAAAAAACAAAATAGCAAACAAACAAAAAACTCAGATAGCAATAAAGCTGCTGTTTTGACATAGGGATTCTTCCTCATAATAAAAGTACAACTCCTCATAGGGGGTTTCAACTGAAAATCTGTAAGGCTCATAATCATCTCAAATGCTTGAAATAATTTCACATCGAGTTCATATAAGTTCTTTGTGATTTGAAACAACAAACGGAAACTGAGTGAGAAAAGAGACTAGAATTACAAAGTGAAGACTATCACTTGCTCACGTCTAAACCCCTCCTTTTGTGGGAATAGTCCCCATAAAAAGTGATTATAGACCATCCATAGCCATATTATCACTCACTGTTGAGAGAAATAAAACTGAACAAACATTTTTTTTTTTTAATAAAGAGCAATTTAGAGGGTGATAGAATAACCCATTTCCTTCTTGGAAAGATCTGTGTGGTATAAACATGTCTTTCATTTAAGGAGTGAACTAACCTCACTCTATGTGCTTATATGCCACCTATTTACAAAGAGTAAAGTGGGATGGAAATATTCTCCAACATACATAATTTAAAATGATGTCACTAGGAAAATCAATATAAAATGCTTCTCTTTATATGTCAGAATATATGTTGGATACCATCATTTCAGTAGTTTAATTATGCTAGTATTTAATTATAATCAAAGATTGAATTTGACCCTAAGGTTCTATAATGATTTAAGGATATTTAGAGCAGAATATTTCACATAGAGTCAATCTCTCCTCTAAGAATGAAACTCAGATAAAACGTGGGGCATGGAATTAACTGAATTTATTCATTCAACAAACACTTAGTAAAGACACTACTTTAGAGCCATCGCAGCTGTGCTCAGAAAGAAACACTACACTTCCTGAGCACAAAGGGAAGTGATTTTACCTGTAGGATAACCAAATCCATGGTTTCAGGAAGTGAACTATAATGGGGTTTTAATATCCTTTGGGCCCTACCTAAGCATTGTTCATTTTCAGTAAATGAAAGCAATACAAGCTTTGCAAAGGGATTTTCAACTATTACCGGGGAAACTTAGAGACAAAGCCAAATACCACCGTGCATATAAGATTCCAGGAACTACTCATCTTGTAGACATCCTTCATCTGAAATCACTGCAAGTTTCATGTTTATTTCAGAAGGAAAGTTTCAGTGGAGACAGTTAAAGAGAACATTGCTATTAGCTGTTTTTTCATAAATAGAGCCTTCCTAAGAATCTGAGGACTCCCTTTAGTTGTTACTCAAGGATTAGGAGCCAAGACACTGTGGTTGGGAGGCCCATTTATTGCAGACAGATGGGTACCGGTTAAAAAGCAGCTCTCTCAGAGTGCAGAAACCATAAACCTGCTGCCCAAAGCCAGGCAAAGAGGCAGGGCCAGGACTTCTGACCCAGCCCACACCTACCCACACCCATCCAGGCTTCTCATGAGTCCCGTCCCCACCCAGCCTGTGGTTACTGCTCCTTCCTAACCTGATTCTGCCAGGATCAGAATGTTCTGGAGATACAATTCAGTGAAGAATTAGGTGTGGAGTATAAGATTAGGTCATCAGACTTAGAGGAGAAGACCTGAGCTTGGGTTGAAATGCTTAGTCTTTTTGTCAGCCACATGATCTTGTGCAAATCATTAAAGGCCTTTAAAGTCCAGCTCATCCCAACCAGTAACCAGACCTCATCTCAAAGTCCCCACGAATCAGGAATCTGATCCCCAAGTTTTTCCTCTGCAGAACCTACTGACTTTACACTCCCCTTTCACATATACTGCTCAGCCACTATGGGAATTTTCACGGCCATATTTTTGTTCAAATTGCTTATTTGTTGGTGTAGCCACACGTTCTTTGCTGGGTAATGTACCTCGAATCCTGACACCAATATATTTGCTCTCTTTTCCCCCCACTCTCCCTGAGAAATCATATGCAAAAATAAATGAATTCACTTAATTTTTTTCTTAAAATATGGGCTGGAAGAAACTTTCTATATGAATATGGTCACACACTTTTTGATTCTTGATTACTTCCACATCTACTAAACTTCCTTTCAATTTCACACCTCCCCCCATACACACATATGGACAAAGCCCAAAGTCCCTCCCAGAAGCTTTGCAAAAATTGAGGGACCCATTGTTTGTGTTCTGCTTAAGAGGTGAGCCATTAACTGTGAATACACTCCGACAATATTTTTCAAAGTTTTCGTTGAGTGTTCCAGATGTGTGTCTATCAGACCATCACCTTGACCCTCAGCTTCTTGCCATGAAGCCATAACCCTTCTTAAGAGCAGCCTAGTCTACTGTCATAATTAAACATTTGACCCTATTAATAAAGAGAATACAAACTACTGAACTTTAAGTTTCTGCCCTCATAAGAAAATGTACCATAAATGATGCCAAATAACTAAAAATTACATGCTAGGTTTGAAGAAGCCTTTGACCGTTAGAATGAGGAGGAGCTCTTTCTTAATGTATAATTCTAACCATGTTACTGTATGGCAGCCTATTAAATATTTGAAGCTATTGTTCATGCTCCTTCTGAGCTTTCTCTTCTCAAAAGATCCTTAGGTTCTTTTGTGATATGATCACCTCACCTCTAGCTATGTGGGTGTCCTTTCTTTGGAAATTCTCCAGTTCATGAATATTTCTCTTAAAACATAGTGCCCCCAAATGAGGACAATACCCCCACACAGATGTGTGCCCCTAACCAGATGACTGTATGACAGAGCTCACCACTACCCCATTAAATCAGGTCACTGCATTTCTATACTAGAGTCTGGGGTTCTATTAGCTTTTATAGCCACTCCAACACCTTGTTGGCTTATATTATGATTTGAAGAGACTCTGCTCAATAAGTGACCCCAAACTAAGTCATGGACTTTTATTTCTGTTTCTTGTACCATTGCTAGTTAATGAATTGACCTGACCTCCTATCTTTCTAAACTCCCTTTCTGTAACTACTCCATGAATTCAATAGTCAAACCTTGACCACAACTCTTATTGGTCAACGTGTTGCCGTGTTGATTAATGTAGGCTTAATTAAACATGAGTATGACTCCATTAGATAATAACATGCCTCCTCATCGTCTTACACAATGCTATGATTATTCTCTGAAACTGAAACATATGCACAAGGTGAGTGTCTGACTAGATTCTGCCCAACCTGAACAGATGTTTATGCCTCCAATCAAAACATTTTCCTCTCCCTCTTAAAGTTGACAAAGGGATTACAGGAACTCAGGGATCTGAATAGAAGTAAAATGTCTGATTTGTATCATGTGAAGCCAGGTGCCACCCAATCCACTTTAGGGAAAGTTGGGGGAAAATATGTCCTTCATTTTTTCTATCCTAATACAGAAAATAAGCAATAGCAGTGTTGATAGCCTATGGCTTTTCACTTAGAATCAACAATAGTGGCATGTCCTATGATTTTACTTTTTCAGCACCATCCCCAAACAAAGCAATGAAATATAAGACGATGTGAATGAGATCCTGAAATTTAAGGAGGCAGAATAATGGCTTACAGGTGTGAACATTATTCATATTTTAAACTAAATTAAATTCTTTCCCACTTCTTTAGGAAAACCAACATCATATAATTATCAGGAGGCAATTCACCTCTGATATTCAAAAGAGTCACTAATTTCAATGACAGTTTTCACTCATGTTAATCAAATAGACAGTGTGTCTAGGATTTATATTATTAAGAATGATACAAGGTGAAACTTAGAAGCAAATCCTTCATTTACAGCCTAACTATTCCATGAAATTTAGAAATCCCAAACACAGGATCCTTTTATGTCTGTTTCCTTGAGGCATAAATCAATATGATGGGAGCCACACAAAGGAGAGGGCCTTGGAACTGACATCAATGCAGCTTGCCTAAATACCCAGATGATGTTTAGAAGAATGTGATTATTCTAGGAGATGTGAGACAGGGGTTTTTAAGAGACCACATGCCTATTTAAATGTCAGAGAGGGTTATAAAATGTTCTCTTTAAGATGTGGAATATGGAGGAGTTATACTCCTTGCCTTGTTAAACATAATCGGGGTGAGGCAGGGAGGAGAACTTAGGCAACATTTGCTGAACTCGAACACTGAGAATCTGTATCTGTGGCTTCAAGGCAAGTAGAAGAAGAGCAAATAAATCCATGCAGCACCAAGTCTATTTGAAATGCAGTACCAGGTTTGATAACATAAGACAATCAGTGATGCAAGGCTGAGTCCCCACAGACTATGAATTCAGGTTCAAGGCACAGCATAGAGGCCAGGAACAGCCCAGCTGCCAGACTAACTGCTGTGGTCATTGTGGAGTCAGTGTGACATGTTCTATCCTATCTGCTTGAAGGTTTTTATTTGCTGTTTTGTTAAACTGATGGAAACATAAATCTGGTGAATCCATATAATTAGTATATTATGGGTACTCAGTAAATGATTATTGAAAAAATGAATATACAAGCAAACAATTTCTAGCAATGGAAAATTGCAAAAATTATATGTATTTTTAAAATGCAATATTTTAGAATCGAACAAGAGTCTACTGAATTGGCCTAAAATACTTTTTTTGTTTGTTTTTAAATTTTAAACAGAACCAAACACTGAACACAGTAAGGGGGCCTCCTTCAGATTACTTCCACACTCTTACTGCTTCTTATGTAAACCATGGTGGCACATACTCACCTACTCTTTTACACTTAGTTGTTATTAAGACAATGATCATCTTAGAAAGGACTGGGAAATAACTCTGTTGGATTAAATTGTGTCACCATTCAATTTGACACACAACTTGTGCTATGGGGAGACGGTGGGGAACGGGGGGGTAAACAAAAAAGTTGAACTGAACACATGAATAACTGGATATTTATCCTATAGGTAAGAGAGATCTTTGGATTTCCAGTCAAAGATGAAAAAAGAAACCATTTTCATATATGCAACAAATTACAAGCCAGTAATCTGTAATGTCATCAAAAGGTCAACCTTTCCTCTTACCACAGGACAAGAATTTCCTTGTCATTCCTTCCTCTCCATATGATGACACACTTTGAAAATATTTTCAGAAAATTGCACTCCTGGAATGCATGGCTAAACCAAATTAAAACAGGTTTAGTTACACAGAGGTCTGTTTCCCACTACTATTCATGCATTTATTCAACATATGCTTACTAAGTACTCACTCTGTGCCTAGCCCAGGGATGGAAGACACATCAGAAGTCACTCAAAACCAGGTGTGCAAACACTGGGACATTGGTGGCAGAGCAGCCAGCATAAGCATGTGCAGAGTCAGGTGTGAATAACAGGGAGTGGTGAGGTCCGTGTGGAACTGGAAACAGCACATGGTCAGCTTAAGACATTCAAATGCAATTTTGTTATTGTTTCCTTCCTCTCTGTTCTGAACACTGTTGTCCCCTGATTTCTCAGTAATCCTTTTTTTTTCCCAAATAATCAAAGCACCAAGTTCTGTTTCTAATATCATAAATCCAAAGAATCAGAAGCTTTATGTGCCTCTCTCTGCCATTTTCCTCACTGACTCCAATTCGCTATATGATTTTATTTTATTTTTTGCCTCTTCCTCCTCATAGCTATATTACATAAATGCCAGATAAACCATCTCTTCTCAGGGAGAAAAGGATGAGCGTCTAAACAGTAAGAGCAGACACCACTAGCTATCCAAAGAGGGTCACAAGGAGTCCTATGAATAAGTAGCAAGAAATGCAGTTGCTTCCAAAAACATATGACTATTAAGTCCAAGTGACTACAAAGCAATGAAGTTGCTTTCATTTCTGGACAATGGAGGCAATTTCATAGCACCCCTCATGCATGAGAGATAGGTTTACAAGGAATTTTCCAATCCTCCCACCCCCAATGAATCAACTGAATTGAATAACTAGCATAGTATTTAGCTCAGAAAATATTTGTAATGGTGAATACAATTGTATCTTTAATAGCATCCATGATGTTCTGAAATAATATTCTATTTTGATCTATTTCTAGATATTAATTATAGAAAAAGTTAGTTTTAGTATTGACTTACTTTGTCTTTTGTTCACATACATATAGACAGCCAAAACAACATTCTAAAATTTTTTCATGTCTCCTCAGCTCCTGTTCTTCCAACCATATTGGCTCCTAGATGGAGCCAATTGACAATTAATGAAATTTATGAAGATGCAAATTGAAAATAAATTACCTAATGTCAATTAATGGTGATGAAACTCACCATCCTTGTACTTTAGGCCACGTGTATATGCTGCTGGGGTAGTTAGACGTCAAAAACATTCCTTATGTCCTAAAAATAAGCATTATTGAGCTACATGGATGACAAAAAATATCATCCATGTAGGATACCTGAAGCAACATCATAGACTACAGAATGTTCCCCATTTCTATACTCAATCCCCTAAATATCCAGATAATCTTGAAAACCTTTTTTACCATGGTGTTAGGGATAGAACAATCAAGAACTTCCTTAGTTACTTAGTTCATCATAAACATAGCATCAGTGTACTTTTTTCCTGCTTTTCTATCACTTTGTGCTTTCCTCTATTGTTGCCTGTTGAAATGTTAGCGTAGAGCTAGTTTTTATAAAGAGATATCTCCCTTCACAGTCAAATTCTTTCCTGAAGCAGGTCCTGAGTCCCTACTATGAGCCAGGCACTGTGCAAGGGTTCCTTGTATATAACTGATGCTCAAAAAACATTCATTACAATGAAAGCCTATGACAGGGGCTTAAGATTTCTTTAGTCTGGGAGCAGTAAACTTACAATATTGTGAAAGGAAAGACATTTATAATCGTAACGAATGGGATTGATACAATAAGTACTGATAGGGCTCAATAAATATTAATAGGGTTAGTGAGGCTCTTTCGAAAATTAAACCTTCTGAAAAATACATTTTTATACGTTTATTTATTGTGTTACTTAACAGTGCACTCTGAGAAGGAGCTACTTAATTCATAATATAATCATCTTCAGTGCAGTTAATTAATTCCAGATTTTATTACATTACTTGAGTTCACTTAATGCTTTAATTTCATGATAGACGGGAGGTGGAAAAGGTAGGTGCAACAAGTCACCCAAAAGCCAAGGGGAATTATAACGTGCATCTCAATTACAATGCAAGGACTAATAAATGATTACCTAATTGTGGGGGCTGGAAAAAATTCACAATGCAAAAGAGCTCAAAGCACTCCAGAAGTCTGAGACCTAATACCTGAGTTTCACTGGGGTGGGAGTAGGGGGACTGAAGGGGAAGGGAGGGAGGGAAGGAGGGAAGGGAGAGATCACAGAAGAGAGCAGACAGAGGGTGCCTTGCCAGCAACCAGGACTTCCAGGATAATAGTAAACTTATGCAAGAAATAAACCTGTCCTACAATGGACACGTTGACTGTCAGCAGCGCGGTCCAGCCCACTGGAAATCAGAGCTGCTGAAATATATGATTAGTGTTCTGTTTCATGCTCACTTTCATGCCACACCTTTTGGTGGAGGTCATCTTTCGAGTCATTAAATAATCTTCGGGTGATATGTACACAGAAGAGTTTGTTCCTTATCTTTTCCATGTCACACCTGGTGCTTTCCATGGGCTCTTTGTTCTTACTTAACAAAGTTGTATAAAGGTGTTCTTTTCTCCCAATGACTTTAACACAGCATTTTAACCCTATAGTAACCACAGTTACTGAGGTTGTCTCTCTACCTAAGCAGGCATTAGCTGTTAACAAAGATAATGCAGAAAAAATGCATTGTGATTTCAAACAATACAACCCACCTTGGTTAAAGAGTTTCATTTTATAAGTACATCTAGCCAAATTGCTACTCCTGCATTCCTTTTAAGGAACTATATTAATTCACTATTACTTGGAAATCTAATTCTGAATTAAATTTCTTGTATGCCACTAATGCACAGGTGTTTTAAGCAAAGCCTTATTCAGGTAGTAAGCTCATACTATCATCTGCCTTTCTGTAATCATAGTAGAACCCTGAACACCAAGTATAGCATTTTATAGATTCATACATACCAAGAAAACGTAATTCTATTGATTTTTTCCAACGTTGATCATCTCAAGCCCTAACAGCTGAATTCCATTTCACAGATGAAAAACATAACAGCCCAAGAAATTAGCTGACTTATCCCAAATAAAAATGAGAATTGGCAGAATCCAGACTAAAACTTGAGTCTCCTGGATCCTCATCCCTCTGGAAACATTCTTGGCTTCTGAGACACATCATGGTTCCATCCTGATTCTCCTCCTGCTGCTCTGGCTGAATGTATAGTTTTTCATGTTGGATGCCTTCTTCTCTCTCAACCTCAAAATATGGACAAAGCTGAAGGCTTGGTCCTTTGCCTTCTCCTCACTCTCTCCTTAACTGATCCTATCAAACTTTCAAAGTTTTAAATATCATATGTAAATTGATAACCCCCAAATTCCTGTCTCAACCCAAATCTCTTCCTTAGCTGGAAACTCATATATCCAACTTCTGACTTGACAGCACCTCTTTGGAGTCTCACATATTGTGCTGGGTTGAAACTGCTACGTACCCTAGAAAAGCCATATTCTTTGTACTAGTACAGTCTTGTGGGGGGCATCCTATTGTTTTGGGCGGGACCTTTTGATTAAGTGGTTTTCATGGAGATATCTCTGCTCATTCGAGGTGTGTCTTGATCTGTTTGCTGGAGTCATTTAAAAGGGAACCATTTTGGAAAAAGATCAGAGCTGATACAGACAGACACATTTGGAGATACAGAAAGAAAACCCCCAGGGTAGCCATTTGAAACCAGAAGCTGGGAGAGAAAGCCAGCACAGGTCACCATGTGCCTTCCCATGTGACAGAGGAACCCCCACTGCCATTGGCATTTTCTTCAGAGTCAAGGTATCTTTCTCTGGATGCCTTAGTTTAGACATTTTTATGGCCTTAAAACTGTAAACTTGTAATTTAATAAATCCCCTTTATAAAAGCCAACCCATTTCTGCCTTACTGTATTTCTGGCAGCTTTAGCAAACCAAACCACAGGTATATCCAGTTTACCATGTGCAAACAAAATTTCTGTTTCTCTGTCCCAAACTGCTTTCTCTCCGACATTCTATATCATAAATGGGACAATGACTTCATTGGTTAAGTGATTGCTTTAGTTTCTCTCCCCATTTCTAACCCTTAACATCTTATCAGTAATTCTTAGCCTCTCTTCCTTCCACCCAAATTAATCACACATTCCTTCTCTCCTCTCCAATCCACTGCCATCATGTTAGTTGCTTCCTTAGAACATCCTGCAATCTTCCGCTTAATCTTACCCACCCAATCTCCTCCACACAGATGTCAAAATAATCTTTTAAAGCAGAATCATGGTAAGATACATGTGTAAATGGCTACTCATTAGAATTTTAAAAAAATAAAACAATTAATAGGTAATGCACTCAAATATTTAAAAATACAAAAAGATAAACAGTGAAAAGTCTACCTAGACCATCCTTGCTTCTATCTGCCTAGTTCCATATATTCGCACAGGTAATGACAGCTCCCACTTTTGTGCCCCATCACAATCTGAACAAGACACAAACATTCTACCCTGGCTAGGAGCTAGCTCAGGTTTCTGCTTCTTCTCACACCCATCCAGCCCCAGTCTTTCCCTCACTCATTCTTCTCCACTTCCCTGGCCTTCTTTGGTTTCATGAATTACCCACATTGTTTCCTGCCTCAGGTCTTCATACATCCTATTCATTATAGCTGGACCACTCTCCCTCTCTCCTCTATATTCTTCTGGTCCCTCCTTAAATGTCACCCTCAGCAAAGTAGATTCTCCTTTGCTTATTCAGCAAAAGGATCCCAAGTTGTAAGTTATGTGTTGATTTATTTACTTATCTTCTGATTGTCTCTCTCACTAAATGACAAACTCCTGGAGAGCAAGCACTCTGTCTAGCTATTTACCATTCTACAGCTAGCACACCTACATAACCAAGAAAGGTGCTCAATATTAACTCCCCGGTAAAGATTAAATAAAGAGAATGGAGTAATAGTTTCTATTGGTATAAACATTGAGGCTCCAGTTAGACATCTGCTGAATATTTATATTTATAGATACAGAGAAACACACTATGCAAACTGAGTTAAAGATAACCCCCAGCTCTCCAAAAGTGAGGGAATGAGATTCTCAAAAAAAAAAAAAAAAAAAAAAAAAATTCTATGCACTGAAGAATACCATGGCTTTGTACACAAATGCTGCTCTAGGCACAACAAGTATTCTATCTATGTTTCAAAAGTAAAGGGCAACTAAGAATCACATATTTTCAGATGACATTCTACAGTGATATAAATCTAAAGCTATTGTATGTAACCACGCCTTGTAACTAAATTCCTTTGTTTTACTTTTGCACATGCTATTTCTTTTTTAATCTAATTAAAGATATTTAAGTTAATAACATTTTAGGAAAAAAACACTTTTAAGTATGTGAAGTGTTTATTTCTTCTTTCCTTTTTAAAAAGGGAGGAGTCCAGTGCTTTGCTCTGAATGAGCTTATGATCAACTTTAAGAATGTCTGTCCCCATAAAAGACACATCTTCCTTCTCATCCTGCATATCGAAGGATACTTCCAGGCATTTCCCTTTCAGTTCTCAAAAGGAAGTATTAATCAACCAAAAGATGGGGAATTATGACATTCAGCCCCAAGGTTTAAACTCAAGAGGCTAAATTTTAGTTGATCACAGGGTACAGGTGACCATCCATCAAATAACTCATCATAACACACATTAAAACGTCTGGGTTAATCAGGACAGAAGCCAAGAATAATATTTTTTGCTGACACTCAATGACGAGTACCAAAGGAATTCCCCTGAAACTGCACTCTACAAACATACAAGAACTGAAGGGGAAAAAAAAAAATATATATATATATATATATATACACATACACACACATATATATATATGAAAAGAATTCTGCCTACCAGTATTTTAAACAAGGCAGCCAGACATTCTTTTCATGAAATATGAAATTGTTTCTATGACAATATGCAAGTTACAAAAATGTTCAAGCAATCTTGCCAGTCAATATAAAATTATGTTTGTACATATATTTTGACAGTCAAAAATATTAGAGAATTTAACAAAACCATTCAAAATATATTAAATAATATTAACAACGATAAATAAACTACATGTCATCATACTCTCATTTCCTTTCCAGCCCTATCTTCTAATAATTTACTTCACCTGGAAATTATAGGCAATTATATATGTAGGGGAATAGCAAATTATGGAATATAAGCTGAAACAGTAATCTATCTTCTCTTTACAGTTAGAATTCCTCTTGTTTTTAAATATAAATAGTGGAATTGGCTTTATTTACAAAGCTGCCTCCTCCAAGGCACATATAATCACTGATGCTACCTTGTAATCATTGTTGGAACATCATTGTAAAAAGGAGAAAGCACCAACCTGAGTCAAAAAGTTGAGTCTTGCTTCCCCTTGTGCTACTCCATTACTACCCCGGAAGCTAAGTCACTTTTCCACCTTGAACCTCCGTTTTCTCACCTGTAAAGTGAGAGTTTGGCCTTGGTGATGCCTGCATCGGGGCCATGCTATGTTACTATAGAGAGCCATTATGAATAGCTCAAGGCCAAACCAAATATCACAGCACACTGTCACATCAGCACCAGGAAAAGAGGCATCCCGAATGTGAGTAAATAGGAGCCTCTGGCCATTTTCCCTTTTTTCTTTTTTTTTGTGGGCAGGCACCGGCACTCGAACACGGGTCACCGGCATGGCAGACGAGAACCCTGCCACTGCGCCACCGTCGCCCACCTGGCTGTTTTCCCTTTTAATATTCATTTTAAAATTATTAACACATCTAGTACTCTGTGCCTTTCTGCAACTACTAAAAATAACCAACACACTCACAAGATTCATCTGGGCAGTTTTACAGATAATTTTCCAACAATCTTATAAAATGACTTTATGCGATTAAAGACATTTTGTCTCCATTAGAAAAATATTCATAACAGTTTCTCACATATCGTAGATTAATATACCTTCAAAATTCAGTCGACTGGCACTGATTGTGCACCTACTGTATGCTAAACCATGTGCCAGGCACTAGTCGTATCTAGTAAAACAAACGCTCCCTGCCCTCGAGTCACTTCTTTGAGATTGACCAGATGAAAGTGTTGATACTCAATACTTTATGACACAAAAATGCCAATTTCATGTGGTTCAACCTAAGAGTTTTATAGTAAATTATGTCATCTAACCAGTTAATCCTTAAATTTACCATAAGCATTCTGGAAAGTCCCATTAATTCTGGAAAGTCGTTATGATTCCATTTAGTGACTTCCTAGGATTGCTTAAATGGATTTTTGTTTATTTTGTTTTTGGTGTATGGGTGTAGGTGTGGTTGTCACTTTTGTTTTGAAATCCGCATAATAACGATTCATTTATTGTGCTTTTGTTACAATGTCTTTTCCACAACCAGTTAACACTGGACTGATGTGCTGCCTCCTCAGCATTAGGAGGAGCGTGTGCATGTGCGCGCGCACACGGACACGATGACAGGTTCCTTTTCCTAAGCTTAAGGCGCTCTCCCTTTTCTTCCTCAAAGACATAGCTGTATTCTGTTTCTCAAAGCTGGTTTCCCTAAAAGGATTATAGACTGTTTGAGAGTAGGATCAGGGCCTAAGCTTCTTTATATGATCCACAACCACTCTCCCTGAACTCTATATGTGGTAGACACAACAAAATCACCAATTGAATGATAGATTAAATTATAAAGGGAGGCATTTGATTGAAAAGATAAAATAATATCCAAACACGAAAGCCATGGAAAAACAGATATTGCATTTCTTGCCAACCGCGCTACTAATTCTCACCTGTTGAGGCATTTTCAGCTATGTTATGTCCTTAGAAGAGTGGCTCTTAAAAAATGACATAGTATACAAGTCCACAGGTATATCTAGCACATCAGAGTGCTCTCTGTATTAGACAGTAAATACATTTACTTATGTCAGTTAATACAAGTAAATTTCCAGCCTTAGGAAAGGAAAATATTTGTCAGGAAAATGAATAATGCTTGCGTTGTTCGCATTGTGCTACAATAAAGGTTAAGCTTGATAAATTTATACAAAGGCTATGGACAGTTCAAAACATCCACCACAGTAAGGCTTTCTTGAAATGGGCTTTCTGTAAAAATAAACAAAGAAGTGTAAATTCCCCAATTTTGAATAACCACCTTAAAATTTGAATACCATCTCTATCTAAGCAAAATCGAAAACACTTCCCCAAATGATTAGCATGTAGTGCACATATCAATTGCTTATAGTGTGAGAAATGTCAAATGGCACTAGAAACAATGCCATGCTTTCCTGTACAGTGCAAGCATATTTCTTCTTTAGACACAGTTTACATAATACAGGAAATGGCTTCATCTGGTTCCTGGTCTTTTTGATCAAGTGAAAAGCCTTCAAGTAAAAAGTGTTTCTTTTTTGTTTTACTCTTTTTTTTCATAGTTTTGTTTTTCACAAAATCTATTTCCTAAATTGAAATGAGAATGAGACAAGTATAGAGAGCAATATTGCCCAAGAGGTCATTTACTAAAAGGCCAGCTCATGACCTCCTCCATGAGCTCTGTAGGTGGCCAAAAAAAAGAAGAAGAAGAAGAAAAATATCTGCCATTCAGGAACAGTTGGTTCCACAGATTAAGATGTAATGTTCACCTAAAAAATTTATAAACTCAAAAGCCAAGAAGTAGGAAGTGTTGAGGAGAAGCATGGCTAACTAGACAGAGGACAAGGTGGTGTGAGAGGAAGTCAGCGCCAAGCTGGGGCCAGACCGTGTGGGGTCTTGAGCCCTGGCCAGGACTCTGAATTTTACTCTGAGTGAATCAGGAAGCATCTTCAGCATCAGGGAGTTCTGAGCAGAGGAATGGACTGACCTGCCTTATGTTTTTAATCAGTCACCTTGGCTGCAATGTGGAGACTAGACTATAAGACAACAAAGGTGGAAGCCAGGAGACCAATGAGGCACATATTACTTCCATCAGGCAAGAGATGAAGAAATGATGGTGATTTGGACCAGAGTGGTAGAGGTGGCAAGAAGCAGATGAATTCTAGATGCATTCTAAAAGAATGAACTGACATGATTTGATGACTAATCAAATGTAGATGTGAAAGGAGAGGGGTCAAGGATGATTTCTGGTTTTTTGACCTAAGCACCTGATAGAATGGTAAGATCATAGAAGGAGCAAGTTTGAGGAAAGAAGCCAAAAAACAAGGGTTCCATTTTTGATGTGGTAGTACTAAGATTCTGATTAGATATCTCCAAGGCTAGAGTTGAAGGGAGAGGTCTGAGCTAGAGTCAACAGTGTGGGGCTGGTATTTGAAGCTATGAGCCTGGAAAAGATCACAGTCCTAGACAATGAGTATGGACAGAGACAAGAAGAGGTCAGAGTACTAAGCCTCTGGGGCTCCCATACTTAAAGTGTGGAAAGAGGGCAAGGAATAAGCAAAAGATCTTTAGGAGAAACCAATGAAGCAAGAAGAGAAAAAGGATTATATGGTTTTCAGAAAACCAAGTGAAGAGAGTATTTCAAATAAGGAGGAAATTATTAACTGGGTCAAAGCAAAATGAGGCCTGGATTTGGCATTATGGATGTCACTGGTGGCCTTAACAAGAAAATCTCTTTGGTGATGTCAGATGAGAACAGGAGTCAAGGAGAAACTACAGATTACAATATTTTGTTCTAAAAAGGATCAGAGAAATAATGCAGCAGCTGGAGTGGTAAGTGGGGTCAAGAAAGGTTTGTTTCTTAAGATGAAGGATAGTATAGTCTGTGTTCATACATTGATGGAAATAACCAAGTAGGAGAGAAAATCTGATATCCTGCAGAGAGAGAGAGGGGAAAATTGCCAGGACAATGTCTATGGGTAGGTGGGTAAGGATGGATCCTAGAGAAGGAGTTCACCTTGGATAGGAGCAAAGACAATAGGTGCAGGGTTATGTAAGAGAAGACAGGGCGAGAGGGCAGAGACACAGGAGGCTTAGGCAATTTGGTGATGTGACATATAGACATTCTCATCCTAGTCTGTCTTCTCAGTGTAATATTAAATAGAGAACGGAGAGAAGAGATCAAAGATTAAAAGTTAAAAAAAATAGAGAAATATGAGACCATTCTTTAGAAGAGAGGTACAGGCAAAGTAGATGAAGAATTGGATTTAATTAGAGTTTGGGGTTGACCTGTTGACAAGGGAGTTGAGATTGTATACAAAGGAGTGTTCATAAATGAGGGGCTATGATCACGGAACTCTACTGGTTAAAAATGACTACTGAACTAGACACCCAACCAGGGAAGTTAGTGAAAAAGAAATAAACTTCCATTGTATTGAGCCAGCGAATTTGGGAGATCTATTTGTCCTCGCACCCTAATCTAAACTAACTAATTCTGCATAGAAAGTTCTTTATGACTTGGTCCCATCTGAATTCTTATTTCTTATACTCTATGATTGGCTATACATAATGAGCTATAGCTTCCTAGAATATCCAGAGCTTCTTCCTTCCTTGCCCTCTTCACCAGATCAGCCTCATATGGTCATGTCTCTGGTCATTCATTCCACAACTATTTTATTGATCACCTCTTGAAGTAGGCCATGCATGAATTGATCACATTGCACAGTAATTATCTTTCCCCCAAAGCCCTGCTCAGTGTGACACATAGTTAGCACCTGTCTATGTGAATGAATTGAGTGAACTCTCAACCATTAGTTTATCCCCGATTATCTATTGCTTCATCTAGAAATGGAAGTGAGGAGAAATGTGATTAATATTCCACACAAAGGTCATAGGTTACACCTCAGTCCATGCTTTGTTTCAATATAATACATTCACAGAAGTCAGTTGCAATAATTGTTCAATAAGTAAAATTAATTTTCCAATTTCTTTATGCCCTCAAATCCATTGTCTTAATAATTGTTGAAACTACATTTTGATAGGAAAATGTGGAAAGTGAAAAAATAAATAAGCAAGAGAAGACAGTAAAAGACATTCAAAAAGGGGATAGGACAAGGAAGAAAAGGAAAAGATAATGAAAAAAAGAGAGAGAGGCACAGGGTAGAAATGAGGAAAAGAAAATAGGGAGAACGAGAAAAGCAAGCATTAGTGGCTGAAACTGAGAGACAGGAAAAGGTAAACAAGACCACAGTGAAGAGATATTGCTAATTATCGGGTTTAGGGAAGTTTTGAAATTCTAGGAGTAAGTTAGAGAATTCTGGAATATTTAAAATTACCCCTTATTACTATAAATATTTATGAATGTTTATTAATAGTAAAAATAGCCAATATTTATTAATGCCTACAATGTGGAAGATACAATGCAGTTCTCTTTACAGTTATCACGCCTTTAATTTCCTACGACAACGCTTACAGGTAAGAAATAATATTTTCCTCACTTTTCAGAAGAGGAAAACAAGGCCCTGAGTAACTTGCCAAGACCACACAGTTATGAATGAAATTGCTGAGACTGAAATCCAGACACACCCATATGGCCTCCGTCTTGGCTCATCTCCTCTCTGCCTATGGTGTTTGGGCAGTCAGGACAGACCAAGTGGATTCTAAACCCACCAACGGGGCTTTCCCACATGGCCCACCCTTCCCAGGCCAAGGCCAGAGGGAAATGGAGAAGTGAGGCACAGGAAGCCTCTGTATCAGCCCTATGACCCTGACGTCAAGGACCTGAATGTGAAGCAGAGGGGACCCACACACTCATTCAAGACTCACACTGTCCTCTTTGACTATTCTAACACTTCATTTGGATATATCTGTTCATCCTTTAAAAATTCAGTTATACTTATGAGTTGGGTATCAAGGTACACAGACAGATACCTTTTCTCGTGATGCCCTGCCTGCTTCTGAGGGAGGGTAAGAAAGAGAAGACCTGGGCCATATTAGTGATGGTTGGAAGAAAAGTTAGCAAAAAGCTAAGAGCCCTGGGAAGCTGGGGTTCTAAAGCCTAGGTGCTCATATCTCTCTTATTTGCTTTTCCATCTGTGCTCTGACATTCTATGTATACCTCTTCTGCTCTTCTCACTGCATTAGAATTATTTCTTAATGTCTCAATCTCCCCACTAGATTATGTTCTCCTGAAGAAGAGGGATCCATTGTATTTGTATTCTAAGCATCTGTGCAGTATGGAATGCCATAAATGTTTGATGAATAAATAAATGAAGAATGGATGTATTGATGAATATCTTTACCATACATATGTCAGTGTGGCAGCCTACTTTTGTTTCCTTTGTGATAATCTCCTTCTTTTCCTGATGTCTTTACAGGGAAGGTCTTTGGACAGCATTCTCCAGCAGTGTACAGATCAGGAAGAACAAATCCATGGCCATACTCTGCCACATTCCTCTCCAGCACCAATAGCAATCATTCCTAACTATCTCAACACACCCACACAGAACCAGGATGGGGCCACAGAAGCCTTTATGATGCAGTACTGTAGGTACCCATTATCCTTAAGCAGGGAATCAGCATAGAGGTTGAAATCAATCTGTGACTCCAGGTCTAGGCAGATGTCATCACTAGACACCTGACATCATAAATTGCCTAATACAGGTAAATTGAAACATGAATTCAAATGTTTAGGGACTAAAGTCATTTGTTCTTTGGTCAATAATTGTTTTCCCAACACATTCAATAAGAGCTTGCCCTTTCTTCATTAAGGTCAGAGTTTGGAAGCTAATTAAGAAACAAGATGCTTAAATTCAGAAACGCTAATGTTTCTGTAATTTACAATAACTCTCAAGATCTGGCCAGGAAATAGAAAACCATTTGACAAGGTCTGGGCTAAAAGCCATGGATGGCATCCACTGTTTAGTGTCGTATAATTTACAAACTTCTGTTCTTTCAACAACTACTCAGAGAATGAAGTTGCTAAGTAAATATACAGCTCAAAAGCAACACAAAAGAGTTAAAGCACCCCTCACATCTTGCAAAAAGGTGGTGGACCCAAACGGGAAGACAATATTCACAAACAGCCTGCCAAAAACATGCAGACACTAAACAGTCCTATTAAAAAAAAAATCTAAGTTTCTCAGGGTGCCTCAACGAAAGAAAAATTTTTTGATTCCAAGAGAAAAATGAATTTGGGTCTGAGGCAGTCACATCAACAAAGTCTGATGATTTTATTTTATGCCTATGGCTCTGTAAAATGAGGACTGGGGCACAGATGTCACCCAGACAGATGTCATGTGCCTTCACATATGCCAAACATTTTCCACTTACAAGAAATAGAGTTTTAATCAAATCTTTTTTATTACATGTTTCAGTAGGCAAACAAATAGAAAAAAATCTTTCCTATAACTCCTCATTTGCATCTGTCTGTCTTAGAACTCTCATAAACAGTCGCAGTATTTAGTAAATGCAATGGCAAAGGGTATGATCTCAGAGAAATATAGAAATAGCCTTTACTTTTGGGGGGGTCCTAAAAAGGGTTTATTAAACATCTTCACCTACTACTATAGGCCACCGAACAAGAGTCCAGGAATGACCGTGTGACTGCACAGACAATAATACTGACTTGGCTGTTGGAAGAGTTTTATTTGCTTTATAGCAACTCCCTGCCAATTCTTGCATTAAAGTTAAACAAGTCACTGGAATGCTAACACTCAAAAGATAGTAACTAAAAGGAAAAAAACATCAAATGATACTGAAAATTGTCAAAACTCAAAAAGTTTTCAGAAAGTTTAAACAGCATTAGAGAATGTGGTGGGAGATGGTTTAGTTTTATTTTTTTTCTTCCTTGTTAATATGATGATCATTATATGGCACTCAAATTAAAAAGTTACTATCCTGGGGGAAAAAATTCCTTTTGTTAACTGGTGGTCTGTGGCTTGAGACCTCACTGAAAGGTTTCACTTGAAAAGGCTATGAAAACATCAGCCACTGATCCAGAAGTTCTCAACAGCTCAGACCTGCAAGGTCATTCATAATTGTCTCCATCTTTCTTTTCTCTCTCCAGAGTATAATTACTTCAAGAAACAAAATCCTGGTTTATTTTACTGAAATCCAGAAACTCACCGCTTATATAGCAACAGCCACTTCCCTCATCCCTGGTTTAAATATCCATAACTGTCACCACTCCTGGGTATATTCCACAGGACAATGCCTAACCCTTCATGGGACTTGTTTTCAGTATCTACATATTTTTTTGAAATATCAGCTCACCGGTCCTGGGCATCTACAATGAATTGGTCATTGCAGATACTAACATCTGGTTGGGAAAAAGGGAGGTAGAATAGTACAGAAGAAAAAGAACAGGATACATCTTGGAAATTAGAATCTCAGCTGCATCACTTACTAGCTGTGAAAAATAGGAAAGATATTCCATCTCTCTCATCTGCCTTTATGCGTAAAGTGGAGAAATAATCTGTCCCTTATAGTGGTGACATGTGTAACATGATTATGGGCATATGGGTAATAGAACCTCAACAAATTAACTGTTTTAATTCATAAGATGAGGGTCAGAAAAGATTTCAGAAGCATAGCATTTTATTCAGACTGGAGAAGAAGTTTATGAATCACCTCTGCAGAAGTCTTCATGTGTCCTATGGTTTTAGGAAGTAGGTCATGGTGACCTTGGCCAGAGCAATTTCAGAAGGGTGGTGGAGAAAGGAACTCTCCAGAGGAAAAATGGTAGGTAAGGAACTAATGAAATGGATCCAAACCACCCTTTCAAGAGGTGTGTCTGTGAAGAAAAGAGTGAGACGTATGGGGTTGAGTGTGGGTTTTGGAACATGTATGTCTGTTGTATCTTTAGGATGGAAGCAATTTGAATTTTTGCATGGCTGGAGGTCTGGGTCAGATAGAAATAGAATGACAATATAATTTATCACCCAAACCAGATATTTTTGAGAGTGAAAGTAGATGCTATTAATAGTTATCTGGGATAGTAGGAGTAAACTGGGACTGTCCCACACAAGTCAGTAAATCTGATGACCCTCAGGGCAAAGTGAGATGTTGAAGATACACAAGAGAGGAAGAAACTGATGGAGCAAGATCCTTAAAGAGGGAGAAGAAAATGGGGATCTGAATAGAGGCATATTTCGTGGGTGTATTAGTCAGGGTTCTCTAGAGAAACAGAACCAATAGAGATGTCTGTAAATATCAGATTTATAAAAATGTTTCAGACAACTGTGAGTCCAAACTCCATAGGGCAGGCTCCGAGGCTGGCAACTCTGATGAAGAGTCTAGACAAATGTCACAAGAGAGGTTCGCTGGCTAAAGTACCAGTGAAAAGTCTTTCTTCTCCCTTAAAAGTCTTCAATTAATTAGATTCTCTCATTTGTGGAATACACACCCTCAATTGATTACAGATGTAATCAATCATTGATGCAAGGGACTGATGATTTAATAAATCAGCTTTCTGATTTATCAACCAGCCACTATATCCTTGCAGTAACAGCTAGGCTGGACAACTGGGCACAATCACCTGGTCAAGGTGACACCTGAACCCAGCCATCCCATGGGATAAGACAGGAATGAAAAGGTTAACCCTTTAGCAACTGCCAGACACAGATCTAAAGCCAACTGCACCTCTATCTGCAGAAAGCTTACGCTGTAGTGCACCAATTCTAGTAGTGTAAAGGGAGGCAAGGAAGCGATGATCTACCAACTGAAGAGTTTGTAACATTGACTTTTGAGAAAATGTCCTTGAATTCCCCTGGGGGGCACATGTCATTTGAAAAGCATAGTCAATATTATAATTTGGTTTATTTTCTTCCCTTTTTTTGCCACATATTTATTTTGAAATTTTGAACATCAAAGGAAGTATGTGTGTATATTATATATATATACACATACACACACACACACACAGATATGTATTAGTATACTTCTATAAACAACCTGAAGAGTAACTTGATAAGAAATCTGAGGCTCAGAGAGGTTACATAGCATAGCAAAAATGATCCACATCTGTGAAGATCATTGTGAGCAAGTTGGACTATGGGTCTGTGCTTCAAAACTGGTATGATTTCTGTAATGCATTACAACCACGCCAGGGTAGGAAGGAGTCCCTCTAATGCAATTCCATCAATATTTACTGAACCCTATAGGCCGCTGGGGTTTCTATGCTCAAGAAGTAGAACTTATCGGAGGAAAAAAATCATTTAAAAAATCATAAACCACTAAATTCAAAGTAATATATGAAAAGCTAAACAAGGAAGAGAGGATCCTTTTGGAATACAGAACAGGAGTTTAAATCTGATTTAACAGGTTTATTCTAACTAGGAAATTCGTCACAGAAGAGAAGGCAGCTAAGCAGTGCCATGAAGAATGAGCCAGTGATTTTGACAGAGACATGGTTTATTGGGGGAAGATCAGGGCAGTGTTTAAGGTAGGGCTTCAGGAACTCATCAGGCAGGAGGAAATACATGAACTATAGGTGAACGAGAAATTGAATTTAACTAGAACATGAGATAGGGTCTAGCAAAGTAGACAATGGAAGAGATATCATTGGAAAGGAAAGAGGGGATATTCCTAATGGCAGCTATCGTCATTAAATACCAAACTAATGAAATTTGGACTTCTTTCTGAAGAAAACAAGGGACCAGTAACTCTGATTTAACATGAGGATTAGTTGACTTGCTCTATGCTTCCTCTTAGGTGGTGCTGAGAGGGTTTATACCCCAGCTATGTTATCTGATCCCAAGTCACTCTCTACTGAGATATGATGAAATGCACCAAGAGTGGTATAAAGATAAGAGACCATTTACCTGACAGGAGTGGGGATTAGGTGCCAAGGCTAACACCCAACCTTATCTTACACACTCAAGGATGACCTAAGGCTTTGTCTTTTGTAAATTGCATCCATGCAGATTTACTAAACACGTTCTAGGTTTAATGAATGTTAAAAATCACTTGAAAGTTCTTTTTCCTTTGCTAGACCACAACTGACCAAGGTGGGGAATGAAAGATCATATGGCAATTCTTTCTAGGATAGCGGCTCAACATCATAGGAAAAAATTCTCAAAAACAGCAAATGCTGATGAATGTCTATGAAAGGTTGAAGATACCAAATGCATTCACTGAGACACTCATACAGTGATGGAGCATGCTTTAAGAAAAAAGAAATCATTCTCCAGGGAAAATGTATAATATACTGGGTGCAATCTGTTAGGTTCAGGGCAACCAGAGTTATCACATGAGTTCATAGCGGTACCTAAGACAGGAAGAACTGCCGGTCCTAGATTCCATCTTGACCCCAAAATAACTAGCTTGAGGAATATAAAAACCGATGTTCAGTAAAGGGCCATCGCTTCCTCTCCTTCCTTCCTCATCCCCATCACTGAGTATTGTGTATGCTTCCCTTCTATTGTGTACATTCTATTGTGTATGCTTCCCTTCTATTCACTTGGTAGTGAAATGAGAAGTCAGGAATTCATCAATGGATGGTAGACTTTCTTTTGTCGTACAGCTGCTGGATCTGTCTTCCTAGGCTGAGAAACACCTAAATGTTTGGAAGGCCTAGGAGACAGGGGAGAGAGACAGACAGACCAGGAAAAGCTTACCTAAAATCAACATGTCCAGATCTCAATATTCAATCCAGAAACTAACTTATGGGAAACTGACGCCTTTCAGTGGAAGGACACGTCACTGTTTACCAACTACGACCACGGTTCCTCTGCTCAGGAAGCTACCGAAGGACCTGAGCACTGCCTCTGCAGCCCTGCCTTCAGACAAAGCATCCTTGTTCCCTGGCCTCCCAGCTGTGACAGGCATGATAAAAATGGAGATTGTTTTCATACTCTATGTGCTATTTCTACACTGACAGCAGTATGGTTATTTGCCAAATAATCAAAGGATGCTGGCATTTTTATAAATAAAGTGCTCAGTTTTGACAGTAATCTGTGCAGGGTGGACTTGGAGGATGGACAAAAAATGTCTTCTTTCCCATGCACAGGAAAAATGCCTCCTTGGCTAAACTTCAGCACACTGGAGCTTCTCTTGGCCAACAGGCAGCCAGAAGCACAGCTATGACATCAGCCCAGAGAAGCCCTGCTCTCTTGAAAGGACACAGGGAAGTGTTTCTTTCCTCCATGGCTTGTAGGAATGTGTTCCTGGGGTTTCCTGAGTTATACAAGGAGGATTTTATTTCACTAGCGTTTAAGGCATGGGGGTAGAGAGGGAAGAAGTGCAGAAACTAACATTCAGTGAACTCTGGGAGCTCTGCGCTTACATAAATTGCTTTGTTTCAGCCTCACATAACCCTGGGAGGTGGCTATTATTGTTCCCAATTTACAGATGAGGAAATCAAGCGCACTTTTGTGTGCTAACAAAGACAGGGTCCTCAGCCATCCACCACTAGAAATAAAAGGTCAGGGGTAGTCAAAGTATGAGAAAGGGAGATACACATTTCTCCTTTAAAAAAAAATCATCTTTGTGGCTGGAAATTTTTGAACACATATGCTATGCTACATAAATTTACATCTGTTTTCATCCAAAAATAGTTTTATAGTTTTTTAAGGACTTTTATAGAAAATGTCTCTCAAAACTTCAGTTAAAAAAGTATCTGGGTGGGAGATGGGTTTAATTACTATTTGACAAATGCGAAAACTAACCCTCTGAAGTTCAGGCAAATTGCCAAAGTCACAGCTAATGAGTAGAAGAAAAGGAACTCAGTGCAGATCTGACTCTGCTTGGTTCAGCGTCTTCACTCTGGTCTACTCTTAGTGAGAATGAGGGAAACACAGGACCAAAAGTTTCCTACGTGTAGCTTGGGAACAGGATGAAAGCCATGGGCTGGGACTCACGGCATTCACCCACTTTGCCAGGAAGAACTTGTTCTGACAACTAGAAATTCAACTGCAGGGACTTTTTACTGAGGGAATTTCCACAGCCTCATCTCCACTGCTCCCTCCCCTTCTCTGCCCCCACCCTCATCTCAGTGAAAGAAGCCACACTTGGTACTGATCGAAGTTAACCTTGCAGACTGTTGGCCCCGAGGTAATATCTCTTCACATGCCACACATCTCATTTACTAAGCAGCAGAGCACTAAATCCAGGATGATCAATACCAGAGCGTGGAGTTAAATCTAGGGTGGCTCTGGGGGGCCCCAAATGAATGATGAAAACTCTTCACCTTGCTTCTGGGTGGAAGTGATCAGAGGCACCCCAAGATGACAGCGCAGGGGGATACTCACAAATCAGGAGTATGGCCAAGGGGTCAGTTCCATTTACTTTTAGGAGGAAATTGTGGACTTCTCTTCACATCAACCACAGGGATAGCCTTTGCAAAGGCCAACGGGTTGCCGTTTTACCAAATTTCAAGTGAATGTTTGCAAACTCTGCCCTCTGGCAGAGGATTTCAGAAATACTGAGTGAGAGCCATGCTATAATGACTGAAAAATAAAATCTACCCCCTCCTCATCCTCTTAAGGTACATTTACTAGTTCAATTCATTTCCTTTCTAAGGGGTAAGCTTAGCACATGAAGAGATGTATGTGAAAAGTATGTAAAGCCCCGAAACATTCTCTTTTATAGTGTTTTAACACCAACAAACTTGGAATGTGAACTTAGACACTGTTGAAGATGACGGGAAATTGTGTTTAATACTAACTTGATTTCTTATCCTTCAAGAGCACTATACCAACTAACATATCATCTGACATCTGAGTGGACTTGATTTCCTTTCTAGAAGTTGGCCTACAAAGTCTTCTGCTTGTTCTAGCTTCCCTTTAATAAAGGAAGCAAAATAACTATTTGAATGTTATTTATGATTGGGTCTCGGGGGGGGGGGGGCGGTGATAGTTGCCAGATGTGAGAAACATCATGTAAGCTATTCAAAAAAATAAAGATCCCTGAAATGGCATCGATTTCTATCAAGCAAACAAGAGTAAAAATAAACAGTGCAGCTTCTCAAATGCCTAACATGAAATTCAAGTGAACCCCCCTGTGTGCCTGTCACTGGGGTAGGCACTAGAGGGGAAAAATGAGGATGAGCCAGAAATGGCTTAAAAGTCAGCAGGGGGCAGAGATACATAAGAGAGCTGCAACATGGTGCAAAGGGATTGGGCCTGCTGGGTGTCAATAGCGTTGGGGGAGCTTGGGATGGGGTGGGGTGGGGTGGGGTGGGGGGGACATTCTGTTTCGAAGAAGAGTCCTAGAAGACCTCATGAGGGAGGCAAAATTTGAACCAGGCTTTGAAGGGTGAAAATACAATTTTGCTAGGGATCTGAGAAGCGACAGTGAGAACGCGCTCTTCACAGAAAACGGCATAGGCAGAATATCAGAAAAGATGGGAACAGATGCTCTTCAGTGTAGGGGGAAATAGCCTACCTGGAGAAAGAAAAAATATATACTACCTAAACCTTTACGGTAGGTTGCTCTGAAAAAGTATATTAATTTCAGGTGTAAAGACATGTTCTTTGTGTACAAGTAAATACTGAAATTGAAGTGACAGGGGAGACATGTAGAATTTATTATCTGAAAGAAAATCTAATCAATAGGTATCTCATTTCTAAAAGTTAATGAAATATTACGGAGAGAGTGGCCTTTTAAGCTTTGATTTTTAGATTTGGAGAAAGAACTTAATTTTCAGTGACAAGGTCACTGCTAGTTGAGTGGTCTCTTTTTGCTTCCCTCAGAAACGATGGCTCTTTCTTTCTTGAGTTACTTATTAAAATCAGGCTTCAATAATCAGTTTATTTAAACCTTATTTATGTACCACAAGTTAAAATCATGTCCACTTTGTAATTTCTACCAGTTCTAAAGGGGTATTAATATACTTACATGAAATTAAACATCAATTTCATGTTTGTATTATATGGATATAAAAACATCTTCTCTTTTCAGTTCATGCTAATTAATATTCAGTGCAAGAAGTACACATGTATTTTAATACTATTATTACCAAGAAAGGGCATAGGGTTCAAGTCATTGTAAAGGACAATGTGAGTATATTTTATCTCCTACTAATTAGCAAAATTAGATGAGCTTCTGAAAGATTATTTGAATGCAAAGGTTTGCCAAGCCTACTTTCAATAAGCAGTTTATATGCTCCCCATAGCCTAAGACTCAACTCTTGGATGACAAAAAATAAATCTTTTGGTACATCCATCATGGTTAAAGCAAGCCATTTCCAAGGTCAACTATGGGGTCAGAGACAAAAGTCATGCCAAATAGCCACATATGCACAATCATAGACATCAGCTCATCTAAAACAAATGCTCTACCTTGAAAACAAGAATTTACTTAGTTGTTTTCATTTACGGTAATATCCTGATAGAATTTCATTTGGGGGCTTAATGAAAACTGTATATTGTGTTGCCAAATAGATCATATCATCTCAGAGAATTTTAAAAAGTAGCATAAAAGCATTGATCAAGATCTAGGTCAGGTAACATATGTCTTTGGCAATGTATATAATGCAAGAGATGTCATACACATATTTTATCATTACCTAGGCAGGTCTTCTTTCAAAAGGATGTCTTCGTTAAATAAATGTCTCCTCACAACTGCCTTTAAAAAGTAGACATACGCTGATCCTATAACACTCTATACCTTCTTTAAGCCCCTTAAATACCTCACTTCAAAAACATGTCCTATTTTAATTATATCATCCTGGGATAGGAGAGATAAGGTGATTTCTCTATTTCCTGGATCAAAAGGAACAGCAGGATTAGACAGAAACAGCACATCAACTATCGTATTAGCAGTCTCTAGATTAGAACATTCGAGCATTTTATGTCCATGCTACAACTCTCCTTTCAATGTCTATGAGGAAGTTTTTGCACTTTGTTTGACCCGCCTGAACTTTGTCACACTGCCGTCTCAACACCCCTGCTGAAGCAAGCCACTAAATCTTACCAACTATCTCTTTGTTGTCTCTTGTGTGTTCCCAGCCCCTCCTTCAAATCTTACCAAGCCAGTTAAGTTGCACTTTTCACCTTCTCTGTTGACATAAAATGGAGTAACTGCATTTATTTGAATATTGACTGCACATTTGTCAACATCTCAAATTTTATAAGTCAACTAGATCATGTTTCAAGGCAAAGTCCTAAAATTTCACAGCTCATCTCTATTTGCTTGCTGAGGACAAAGTTAATGAAATGAAAAACCTAGAACTCTAGAGAAAGTTTGTTTAGCCTTGTCATCATATAACTGAAGTAAATTATTCAACACTGCATAAGTGTTTTAAAACATTCTATTATGGAAAAGGGAAACTATTAGTTAGTTAAAATATACTTAAATTTGATAGGCATTTAGCCAATGTCTATGAAAGTATGTGTTGGAACAAAAATTATTGGAGTGCTGAATGCAACATGAATTCAGTGTGGTAAAGAAAGCAGATGTTGCAGCTGAGAGGAGGTGCCTACCTGCTAAAAGAAAACGCAAAGACTAAGAGCCTAATTGCTAAGATCAATCCTAGGGGAAGATGGAGTCACTTTCCTATTCTGCACCCATAAGGTAAAGGACCACTGTACCTGCTGTCATGATCCGATGAGTTTAAAATATTTCATAGAATATATTATTTTAGTGCTGGATTTAAGGCCATTTAGATCTAAGTGTCTGACTGTAGAACAAAACCACTTACTGTTGGAAATATTGAACTTAAGTTACAGGTAGATACTTTATTTCTTTAACAAACATTCCAAGGCCCACATAGAATCCTCCTCTGGTGATTCTACCCATTCCCAGGTGAGGAAATGTTGATACCAGTATGATCATCATAAAAAAAAAGTTTCATCATTAAAAAAGTCTCTCTTTTAAAAGACACAAAAATTGAATTTTATTAGGTTCTAGAAACCCATTTTTTTAATTGGAAAGTCATTTTATTTGAAGTGATTTTACGAAAAAAAGACGTTACCTTATAATGGTTCCAAAAATACTGGAGGACAGCCAGTTAGCCAGCCCAGAAATTATGTCATATACTATATTTGGTTGTCAAGTTACTGGAAATAAAGAATAAGGTTAGAATTCTCCCACAAATTTGGAGAATTTCCAGTTTACTTCTAATATGGCACCTATTTTTGTCTGTTGTATGAAGTAAACTGGTTTAGACCCAATAAAAAGGAAAATCATACAGAGTAAAATCATGTATACAAATTAAACCCTAGGTAGTGAACAAAGTATCAGTTTACACAAACGCGTATTATCCAGGGCCTGCAGCAGGAGACAAAAGCAGATGTTCTCAGGGGCCAGGGAGGTGAGGGAAATGATTGACATTGACAGTGTGGGGACTGTGTGAGGTAAGGGCTCATCAGCCACTCCTGAGGGTTGACTCCTGCAATGTGGGCCCAGTGTTGCCAGTATCTTTAAGCTTCAAGTGCAGCCAGAATCCAGACTTATGTGAAATGCCCCAATTATTAGACACTGGCCATGAACTCAACACTATGAGACAAAACAAAACAAAATTCTATCGCCTCTTGCTTACCACCTTTGATAAAAGTTTCAGTAGGGCATCATATGAATTTTAGATACAGACTTGGTTACAAATGATGAATGGTGCCCTTCAGAAAATAACCATGAGAAGGAACCATCTGTTGAAAGGAGGATTTCTTAAGTCGGTAAATTTGAAATCACCTTAGACCAGGACTTCTATCTTTTCCCTCAATCCAAACTATTAAGGAGCATCTGCAGTGTACCAAGTGCCAAGTTCTCTGCTAGAATCTGGAGACAGAGTGAGTGGTGAAGAAGCAAGACTCAATCCCGACTTTCATGCAACTTCTAGTCTAACAGAAAGAGTTGCTTATAATCTTAGAATTCACAGAGTGATTTCTTGCCTTAGAGAATTTCAGGATTCAAAGAAAATTCCTCCATGCCTATTTGTACATCCCTTTCATTACAAGTTCATAGCCAGAGAACTTGGAAAACACATATATCTGTAACTTTCAGACTTCTGTGTGTCACTTTAGGAAGAATTCTCGTAGGAGTCTTATAGAGATTTGAACTTAATATGACATAAGGGAATGTGTGGTCCTGCTAGTGAATTCATTTGAATCGTCCTCCATGACTTGTATGTACAGACTGCTGGTTGCCCATCTAATATCCTTTCTGCCCTCTCTGCCCTTGTAAAGGGCAGCAATGTGTCCAGCTAAAAAATGGCATTGGGACAGCTATATGAAATTAAAATCTGAGCAATGATATATAAGCAGAAATGGCTGGTCACACATGAAAGGAAGGGTTCCCCACCTCCAGGAGAGACTGGCATGAGCCTTTTGCCCTTTCCTACTTGTTATTCCTGTCTGAAAACCAGATGTGATAGCTGGTGCTCTAATGGCCATGTGATAACCCTAGGAAAAAATGTAAGGATGGTGAAGCACCAACCACAGATTGTGAAGCAGAAAGACAAAAACAACTAAGGTCATGGAGGACACCATAGGTTCACTGCACCAGCCTACGACCAGCTACCTCTACAAAGTAGCTTAAAAGACTGAATACAGGCAAAATATGCTCAAAAGATGGTTTATTGATGTTCCATTACATAACATAAAATATTTAATGTCATTATAAGATGTTCAATGTGTTGTCCCTCCTTAGGAATGCATAGTTCAATTCACTGTGCAAAACTACAAACGAATAGGTTTTAACGCAGTATTTCCTACACATACATCTGGGGTGGTTTTCTTCATATGATGTGCATCTCTAATTTTATTAAAACACACACATTCAAAAAGTTCCTTTGGGATATTCCCAAAGAAATGATCATGGGTTTCAACGCATAAAATATAATATTTGTACTTCAATATATTTATCCACCCTGCAACTTCATGTTATGTGTGAAAAAGTTAATTGCTAATTTGTTCAAAATGCAGGTCCATACTTACAGTGTCAACTGACCCACAGAGATAGCTCAAAGTACCTGGAATATTCTTCCAAACTATATGGAGAGCATAGGCAAGTGCCTATTTGGCTATCGGTGCGAGTGAATCATTTATGCATCCTTTTCTAGAACACTAAGTAGATATCTTGGTTCTAGGGGACTGTTGGCATTCTGTTGAATGAGGCCTCCTAAACTCTCTCTCTTCACTTTATAATTGGCCTCCACAAGCCACTTTTTGTCCACAGTGAAGCTGAATTTTGTAGCTACCCTGTTCCGATTTTCCCTTATAAATAAATGGTTGACTAACAGAAGTTGTGGTGTAATATTTCTATAGAGAAAATTTGATTATTTTTGAATGAGAATTCTAAAAATTTCTAGATAAAGGGGGGAAATGTTAAAGTGCTATCTATCACTTACTCATTCTATGAACATTTATTGTGTATCGAGTATATGCCAGACCATGAGCATTTATGTGCCTTCCCACAAGACATTTATAATCAACCAGGGAGTTGGATGAGTAAGCGAAAAAAAAATACCAGACAGCATGGCAAATGTTATATTAGAAGAATTCACGAAGTTTTATGAAAGCCAGGAAGTCAGATGTCAAGAAGAGTCAAGAAGTCAGGAGTCAAGAAGACTTCTTAAAGAGTGGAAATGTAAATGCAATTTTTAAAGATGCTTAGGAATTAACTAGAAAAGAAGAAGGGGGAAGTCATGGCAAGTAGAGGAGAGAATTTGCTTAGATATTATTTGAAAGTAACATAATTAATCCACCTGGTCCAAGTCTGCAACTTATTGAAGAAAAAAAAGATGCACACTTCTAGAGCAGCACTTGTAGAAGAAAAACATTATTTTCATAATTCTGTGTTTAAAATACGATAAAAGAGAAAGTAACTATCCTAATAAACTTTTGACAGTTTATACCCATGACTCATCCAACATCTGATTCCACAGAAAATCATGATGTCTGAAATGATTAAACAAAAATACATTTTTCTTTCTTATTTCTATAAAGTCCCCGGACAATAAATTTACTTGACTTTTTGGTTTTTTTAATAATAAAATAAATATAATCCACTGAAAAGAAATTTCATATTGCCAAAATAAGTTTACAAAATGGAAATATTGCTATTTCCATTATGAATAATAACATTTTATCAAATATTATTTCTGGATGATAAAGCTTTCATTTCATCCTTTTATTTATATGAATAGGCCCAAATCTATATAAATATATGCATATACCTACATGTGGTGGTTTGAATTCTATGTACCCCAGAGAAACATTTTCTTAAATCTAATCCACCCACTGAGACAAGTGGGTGTGAACTCATTTTAAGTAGGGCCTTTTGATGAGACAAGTTCAGTTAAGATGCTGACCTATCTCAGTCAGGGTCTAGATAGAATCCTTTATAAAAGGAATGAATGCAAAGAGAAAGAGTGAGAAAGCTAAGGGAGCAAGACACTCAAATCAATGAAATCCAAAAAGAAGGACAGACCAGCAGATGCCACCACGTGCCTTGCCGTGTGGCAGAGGAGCCAAGGGTCACCAGCAGCTGGGCTTTGGGAAGAAAATATCATCTTAATGATGGCTTCATTCGGATATTTTCATGGCCTTGAAACTGTAAGCTTGTAACCTAAAAAATTCCCATTGTTTAAGCCAACGCATTCCATGGTATCTGCTTGGAGCAGCCTAGGAAACTAAGGTAAAGTACCACAGGCATAGATGGCAATTGTGGCATTCATTAACCTATATATTTACAGCTATAGGGTAGGTGAATTTTAGATAATGATGCTGATAGTGAAATTACAACAAATAGGACAACTTCTATCTCTAACAGTGCTAGCAATGATAACAATTACTACCCTTCCACCCTTACTATTTTTCATGTTCCTTATGTTCCAGACATTGTACAACATCCTTTAATCCTTATACTACCACCACCAAGAGGTAGATATTAATCCCACTTTACAAATGAGAAAAACGAGGCTTAAAAAGGTTAACCAGAGCCGAGCCGCCCGACCTCCCTACCCCCTCTCTTTCTCCGCCGGACCGCCGCGCGGCGCACGCGCCCCGCAGCAGCCGAGCCGCCCGACCTCCCTACCCCCTCTCTTTCTCCGCCGGACCACCGCGCGGCGCACGCGCCCCGCAGCAGCCGAGCCGCCCGACCTCCCTACCCCCTCTCTTTCTCCGCCGGACCGCCGCGCGGCGCACGCGCCCCGCAGCAGCCGAGCCGCCCGACCTCCCTACCCCCTCTCTTTCTCCGCCGGACCGCCGCGCGGCGCACGCGCCCCGCAGCAGCCGAGCCGCCCGACCTCCCTACCCCCTCTCTTTCTCCGCCGGACCGCCGCGCGGCGCACGCGCCCCGCAGCAGCCGAGCCGCCCGACCTCCCTACCCCCTCTCTTTCTCCGCCGGACCGCCGCGCGGCGCACGCGCCCCGCAGCAGCCGAGCCGCCCGACCTCCCTACCCCCCTCCTCCCCCTCCTGCTCCGGCTGCTCTCCAACCAACACGGTGCCCTCTTCACCCGCCTTCACCGTGCTCCTCCGCCACCAGCCTCGACTGCCTTGCCGCCCTCACCTTTCCTCCTCCAGAACAACTACTGGGGGAGTGGAGATAATACAGAGCAGCTCCCGGAGCCACGAGGGAGATCAAAGGGACAGCGTACCCCATCCTGGAACGGCTGACTATCTGGGAGAACCAGCTCCGGTGAGATCACCAAGGGGCACGGGCTTTCCTGGGTGGGACAGCAAGCGACCGGAGTCCCTCCCTTCCACCTTCCCAGGCCAGCTGGTAGAATTGGACAGGCGGTCCCCTTAGGCCACGGCGGCTGGTGCCCCCACCACACGAGGCCCCCCGGAACAACTGAGATAGTTGGGTCGGAAATCCCCAGACTGTGGAGAACAGTGACCGGGGGATCCCTTCCAAACACGTGACTCCCCCGTCGGCTGGGAACAGTGCACTCTCCCGGGCTGCGACAGCTGGCGCCCTCCCGCCACGCTTGGTGCCCCGGGCCGACTAGCTAATTTGGCCGGACGCTCTCCTGTGCTGGGACAGCCGGCGACCCTCCCCGCGTTTGGAACCCCGGGCCGGCTGGCATTCTTCCAAGACGCTTCGGTTGCCGAACCTCCCCTACGGCGAGAGTTTTCCAGAGTTGAGGGACCCACAGCAACTTTCGCTGGTGGAACCCACAGACAGGCGTGTGCCACGTGCGCCACCTACTGGGCAGGATAGGAAGAACAGAACCCAGAGACTGCGCAGAAAAACCTTTCAACCTGTGGGGTCAAACACCCGGGGAAATCTGACTAAATGCCCAGACGCCAGCAGAAGATAACGGATCACGCTCAGAAAATTGAACATATGGCCCAGTCAAACGAAGAAACCAATAGTTCAAATGAGATACAGGAGCTGAAACAACTAATGCTGAATATACGAACAGAAATGGAAAACCTCTTCAAAAACGAAATCGATAAATTGAGGGAGGACATGAAGAAGACATGGGCTGAACATAAAGAAGAAATAGAAAAACTGAAAAAACAAATCACAGAACTTATGGAAGTGAAAGATAAAGTAGAAAAGATGGAAAAAACAATGGATACCTACAATGACAGATTTAAAGAAACAGAAGATAGAATTAGTGATTTGGAGGATGGAACATCTGAACTCCAAAAAGAAACAGAAACTATCCGGAAAAGAATGTAAATTTGAACAAGGTATCAGGGAACTCAAGGACAATGTGAACCGTACAAATATACGTGTAGTGGGTATCCCAGAAGGAGAAGAGAAGGGAAAAGGAGGAGAAAAACTAATGGAAGAAATTATCACTGAAAATTTCCCAACTCTTATGAAAGACCTAAAATTACAGATCCAAGAAGTGCAGCGCACCCCAAAGAGATTAGACACAAATAGGCGTTCCCCAAGACACTTACTAGTTAGAATGTCAGAGGTCAAAGAGAAAGAGAGGATCTTGAAGGCAGCGAGAGAAAAACAATCCGTCACATACAAGGGAAACCCAATAAGACTATGTGTAGATTTCTCAGCAGAAACCATGGAAGCTAGAAGACAGTGGGATGATATATTTAAGTTACTAAAAGAGAAAAACTGCCAGCCAAGACTCCTATATCCAGCAAAATTGTCCTTCAAAAATGAGGGAGAATTTAAAACATTCTCAGACAAAAAGTCACTAAGAGAATTTGTGACCAAGAGACCAGCTTTGCAAGAAATACTAAAGGAAGCACTAGAGTCAGATACAAAAAGACAGAAGAGAGAGACATGGAGAAAAGTGTAGAAAGAAGGAAAGACAGATATGATATATATAATACAAAAGGCAAAATGGTAGAGGAAAATATTATCCAAACAGTAATAACTCTAAATGTCAATGGACTGAATTCCCCAATTAAAAGACATAGACTGGCAGAATGGATTAAAAAACAGGATCCTTCTATATGCTGTCTACAGGAAACACATCTTAGACCCAAAGATAAATATAGGTTGAAAGTGAAAGGTTGGGAAAAGATATTTCATGCAAACAACAACCAGAAAAGAGCAGGAGTGGCTATACTAATATCCAACAAATTAGACTTCAAATGTAAAACAGTTAAAAGAGACAAAGAAGGACACTATATACTAATAAAAGGAACAATTAAACAAGAAGACATAACAATCATAAATATTTACGCACCGAACCAGAATGCCCCAAAATACGTGAGGAATACACTGCAAATACTGAAAAGGGAAATAGACACATATACCATAATAGTTGGAGACTTCAATTCACCACTCTCATCAATGGACAGAACATCTACACAGAGGATCAATAAAGAAATAGAGAACCTGAATATTACTATAAATGAACTTGACTTAACAGACATTTATAGGACATTACATCCCACAACAGCAGGATACACCTTTTTTTCAAGTGCTCATGGATCATTCTCAAAGATAGACCATATGCTGGGTCACAAAGCAAGTCTTAACAAATTTAAAAAGATTGAAATCATACACAACACTTTCTCGGATCATAAAGGAATGAAGTTGGAAATCAATAATAGGCGGAGTGCCAGAAAATTCATAAATATATGGAGGCTCAACAACACACTCTTAAACAACAAGTGGGTCAAAGAAGAAATTGCAAGAGAAATTAGTAAATACCTAGAGGCAAATGAAAATGAAGACACAACATATCAAAACTTATGGGACGCAGCAAAGGCAGTGCTAAGAGGGAAATTTATTGCCCTAAATGCCTTTATCAGAAAAGAAGAAAAGGCAAAAATGCAGGAATTAACTGTCCACTTGGAAGAACTGGAGAAAGAACAGCAAACTAATCCCAAAGCAAGCAAAAGGAAAGAAATAACAAAGATTAGAGCAGAAATAAATGAAATTGAAAACATGAAAACAATAGAGAAAATCAATAAGACCAGAAGTTGGTTCTATGAGAAAATCAACAAGATTGATGGGCCCTTAGCAAGATTGACAAAAAGAAGAAGAGAGAGGATGCAAATAAATAAGATTAGAAATGAAAGAGGAGACATAACTACTGACCTCACAGAAATAAAGGAGGTAATAACAGGATACTATGAACAACTTTACGCTAATAAATACAACAATTTAGAAGAAATGGACAGGTTCCTGGAAAGACAGGAACAACCAACTTTGACTCAAGAAGAAATAGACGACCTCAACAAACCAATCACAAGTAAAGAGATTGAATTAGTTATTCAAAACCTCCCTAAAAAGAAAAGTCCAGGACCAGACGGCTTCACATGTGAATTCTATCAAACATTCCAGAAAGAATTAGTACCTACTCTCCTCAAACTCTTCAACATAATCGAAGTGGAGGGAAAACTACCTAATTCATTCTATGAAGCCAACATCACCCTCATACCAAAACCAGGCAAAGATATTACAAAAAAAGAAAACTACAGACCAATCTCTCTAATGAATACAGATGCAAAAATCCTCAATAAAATTCTAGCAAATCGTATCCAACAACACATTAAAAGAATTATACATCATGACCAAGTAGGATTCATCCCAGGTATGCAAGGATGGTTCAACATAAGAAAATCAATTAATGTAATACACCATATCAACAAATCAAAGCAGAAAAATCACATGATCATCTCAATTGATGCAGAGAAGGCATTTGACAAGATTCAACATCCTTTCCTGCTGAAAACACTTCAAAAGATAGGAATACAAGGGAACTTCCTTAAAATGATAGAGGGAATATATGAAAAACCCACAGCTAATATCATCCTCAATGGGGAAAAATTGAAAACTTTCCCCCTAAGATCAGGAACAAGACAAGGATGTCCACTATCACCACTATTATTCAACATTGTGTTGGAAGTTCTAGCCAGAGCAATTAGGCAAGAAAAAGAAATACAAGGCATCAAAATTGGAAAGGAAGAAGTAAAACTATCACTGTTTGCAGACGATATGATACTATATGTAGAAAACCCAGAAAAATCCACAACAAAATTACTAGAGCTAATAAATGAGTACAGCAAAGTAGCAGGCTACAAGATCAACATTCAAAAATCTGTAGCTTTTCTATACACTAGTAATGAACAAGCTGAGGTAGAAATCAAGAAACGAATCCCATTTACAATCGCAACTAAAAGAATAAAATACCTAGGAATAAATTTAACCAAAGAGACAAAAACCTATATAAAGAAAACTACAAAAAACTGTTAAAAGAAATCACAGAAGACCTAAATAGATGGAAGGGCGTACCGTGTTCATGGATTGGAAGACTAAATATAGTTAAGATGTCAATCCTACCTAAATTGATTTACAGATTCAATGCAATACCAATCAAAATCCCAACAACATATTTTTCAGAAATAGAAAAACCAATAAGCAAATTTATCTGGAAGGGCAGGGTACCCCGAATTGCTAAAAACATCTTGAGGAAAAAAAAACGAAGCTGGAGGTCTCGCGCTGCCTGACTTTAAGGCATATTATGAAGCCACAGTGGTCAAAACAGCATGGTATTGGCATAAAGATAGATATATCGACCAATGGAATCGAATAGAGTGCTCAGATATAGACCCTCTCATCTATGGACATTTGATCTTTGATAAGGCAGTCAAGCCAACTCACCTGGGACAGAACAGTCTCTTCAATAAATGGTGCCTAGAGAACTGGATATCCATATGCAAAAGAATGAAAGAAGACCCATCTCTCACACCCTATACAAAAGTTAACTCAAAATGGATCAAAGATCTAAACATTAGGTCTAAGACCATAAAACAGTTAGAGGAAAATGTTGGGAGATATCTTATGGATCTTACAACTGGAGGTGGTTTTATGGACCTTAAACCTAAAGCAAGAACACTGAAGAAGGAAATAAATAAATGGGAGCTTCTCAAAATTAAACACTTTTGTGCATCAGAGAACTTCATCAAGAAAGTAGAAAGACAGCCTACACAATGGGAGACAATATTTGGAAATGACATATCAGATAAGGGTCTAGTATCCAGAATTTATAAAGAGATTATTCAACTCAACAACAAAAAGACAGCCAACCCAATTACAAAATGGGAAAAAGACTTAAACAGACACCTACCAGAAGAAGAAATACGGATGGCCAAGAGGCACATGAAGAGATGCTCAATGTCCCTGGCCATTAGAGAAATGCAAATCAAAACCACAATGAGATATCATCTCACACCCACCAGAATGGCCATTATCAACAAAACAGAAAATGACAAGTGCTGGAGAGGATGCGGAGAAAGAGGCACACTTATTCACTGTTGGTGGGAATGTCAAAGGGTGCAACCACTGTGGAAGGCAGTTTGGCGGTTCCTCAAAAAGCTGAATATAGAATTGCCATACGACCCAGCAATACCATTGCTAGGTATCTACTCAAAGGACTTAAGGGCAAAGACACAAACGGACATTTGCACACCAATGTTTATAGCAGCGTTATTTACAATTGCAAAGAGATGGAAACAGCCAAAATCTCCATCAACAGAAGAGTGGCTAAACAAACTGTGGTATATACATACGATGGAATATTATGCAGCTTTAAGACAAGATAAACTTGTGAACCATGTAATAACATGGATGGACCTAGAGAATATTATGCTGAGTGAATCCAACCAAAAACTAAAGGACAAATACTGTATGGTCCCACTGTTGTGAACGGACATTCGAGAATAAACTTGAAATATGTCATTGGTAACAGAGTTCAGCAGGAGTTAGAAACAGGGTAAGACAATGGGTAATTGAAGCTGAAGGGATACAGATTGTGCAACAGGACTAGATACAAAAACTCAAAAATGGACAGCACAATAATACCTAATTGTAAAGTAATCATGTTAAAATACTGAATGAAGCTGCATCTGAGCTATAGGGTTTTTTTTTGTTTCTGGTTTGCTTGTTGGTTTGTTTGTTGTTGTTGTTTTTTACTATTACTACTACTTTTATTTCTTTTCTTTATATTAACATTTTATATCTTTTTCTGTTGTGTTGCTAGTTCCTCTAAACTGATGCAAATGTACTAAGAAACAATGATCATGCATCTATGTGATGATGTTAAGAATTACTGAGTGCATATGTAGAATGGTATGATTTCTAAATGTTGTGTTAATTTCTTTTTTTTCTTTTCGTTAATAAAAAAAAAAAAATGTAAAAAAAAAAAAAAAAAAAAAGGTTAACCAAGGCATGAACAGCCAGATGGCTTTCAAAGAGGGTAGACAATCCAAACATAGTCCCAACTTTTATCACTTCCTGACTGTAGGTTTGGACTTCGCTGAACTTCAGTTTCCTCATCTAAAAACCGGTCACAGCAACCACACCTACTTCACAGGGTAGTTTTGAATATGGAATCTAATACTGTATATCTAGGTATTTACCTACAATTAATAGTCTTAAGAGTATTAATGGTCATCCCCATGAAAAGGTGATAAAGGGATTTATTAAGAAAATCTTGAAGATAGAATATATTTACAAAAATAACATAGTAATTGACAATAGAAGGCAGAAATCCTACACTGCAAGTGTTCCTTACAGGTTTACAAGTATCATAACACACTGGGAGACCACAGAGACCTAAAAACATCATTTATCTTAAGTCCCACTTAAGATTTGTCTCAAAATATGTACAAGGGACCACATAAACTGACCCTACTATAAAAATTCAAAGGGCTTGCCAAATTCAACATTTTTTTATTTTAATCTTTTAAAAGCATTTTAGATTATATTCATTTGATTTTAGCGAAGCATTTCTCTCAAATAAATTGCCTATACATGCACACGCTAACACATGTGGAATCCCTTTTCTGTAATCCTCAAAGAAGCTTTTGATTCTTCTTCTGATTCACCAAAAAAAGAGTCAGTGAGCAAGTGAGATGCGTATTGGGATTTGGATGGCTCCAGAGTCACTGCATGCATTTACATAGAAACCAGATGGTTAAAGGGAAACATTTCTTTTTTTATTAAAAAAAAAAAAACAAAAACTAAATGGATTATTGAGGTGTTTCTGCAGACTCTTATCCTCAAATGGATAAAAAGTGCAAATCAAAGGTGAACTAAAGGGAAATGGCATCCAAAATAATCAGGCAGCTCATCTCAGTTTAACCACATATCCCAAGGGACAACTCCTTAGAAAGTAACATTTCAGAGACCTAAAGATAGACCGGCTGGAGCTTCTATTATTTAGGAAAAGGGAGGGAAACAAGAAAGGGGAACTCGTGGTCAAGAAAGCTTTGTGCCCCTTGCCCTTTAAAGGCTCACTTTTTTTTTTCCCACCCTGAAAGAAATAACTACAAGTTTATGAAATGGGATGTTTAAGTGACTTCACTTTTTAATCTCACAATATTAATTCCCTGAAGCTTTGAACTGACAGGCAGGCCAGTGTAAATGAGCCAGAACAAGACTCAGAGCCAGAATTTTTGTTGTACCATGACAAAAAATGTGTTATTAGTGTTCAGTGATTAATGAGCACGCACAAGGAAGGGACATATCAAATACAAGAATTGTCTTGGAATGCATATGGTTTACCCAACATCACAGCAAAAGAGAATCAGCTTTACAACATTCTCACATATACACAAATATACATATTGTACACATGTATTTGTACAATGTGGGGTTTCTGTGTGAATTTTCCTTCACATTTACCACTTCAAGAAGAGCTAAAAATCATTTGAATAGATACCAATACATTTGTGAAAGGACACATACATATAGCAAACCTGGATTGTTAACTAATGCATTTGTTGGTTACTTATACAGCATTTGCAATCTTGTCTTAAATAATTCACATTCAAATGAGTACATTTATTTCACTGATAAAGCAAATTAACCAGATCCTCAGTAACCTATGTATGCCATCAGGAGTATAAATTTCGTAAGGAATACCAATAAAATTCAAAGTAATTGGGAAGAAAAGGGGCATGGTGTTAAGAAAAATACATTTTTTGACCAAAGAGAGTGTATTAGAAAAATATGGTGCTTGAACAAAAGAATAAAACACCATTCCATTTTACCAGATTTAAATGAACAACATCCTCTTCTTTAAGCCTGACCACCAAAAATATTCAGAAGAACATAAGGTCTGATTACAGATTATACATGCTTATGAAACACAAATCTAATGTCACCTGCTCATTAGGCTCGCCTGAAGCAAAAAAAAAAAAAAGGCCTAGAGAAAGTTAGGCAACATGGGGAGGGCTATGGAGGAATGAGAGACACAAAGGGGTGATCCATCAACAGCAATGACTACACCATGTCAAAGCTGCAAAGAGCGAAAAGCAACCATTATATTTTAGGAATCGAGTGCAGTATAGGCTAAATGAAAGGACAGCAATACAGAAGCCTGCCACAGACATCATGGAGACAGTGGAATCTTCTGCTCAGTCTTGACAGAAACCCTGCTTCTAACTTGATCCCTTCTTATTTTGAGGGATGGGTCCCCTAATAAAAAGATCCATATCACCCCCACACCTAAACAACGGAAAGTAATTCACTGATTAAACATGTTTAAGGAATTTTATTTTCCCATGTGACAGGTAGGTACACAATTTTCTTTTCTTTTCTTTTTTTTTAACTTACTTGGCATTATAACAATATAAAGTGTTTTAGAAATCATTGTTTTTGGTAAAGATAAATCAACATTAAACAAAGCAAACCTTTTTTTACTTAGACTGCTTGGGAAAAGGGAGTTCTACAAATCAGTTGTGGTTTTCCTTTTCTTTTTTACCTTTTCTTTCTCTTTCCCTCCCTCTAATCTTCCCTCCCTCTCTCCCTCCTTACCTTCCTTTCACTTCCTTCCTTCGTAATCTTTAAAGCCTGAGAGAAAACTCAGTATCAATTTCATTCATTTTGTTTGAGATACAATTCTGTGTGGTTTTGCTTTTTAAGTAATTTTAAAACTTAAAAAAAAAAAAATCCAGCAAGGAATATGTCATTCAGCAAATTTTTTGGATGCTCTTTGATCCCTTCTCATGGGGTTAAACTTGTAAAGAATGAGTTTATTGGTTTTATTTAACCCTAATTTGTCCACAGTTAATTTGCATGACTATTTCTAGTTACCCATTTGGATTTTCCTCCTTGAGATAGCAATATCATTGCTCCAGATTCCATTCTGCTACTGAAAGGGTAATTGTACATAAAGAGGCAGGGCAATTTAGAATTTTATCTTTGTTGATGAACTAAAATTAGCAGATTTGAAAACAGGATACAATTAAACCCAGCACCACAACACTGTTAATAAAGTGGTTCTTAAAGTTGGAATCATCCGGGAAGCTACAAGAGCCCTAATGCCTGCACCCACCCAGGAAAGATTCTGATTTGATTGTTTAGGGTAGGCTTTGGGGATCGGAGTTTCCCTCCGCAGGGGGCAGGTCCACATCGCTGGTGGATGAGAGGGAGGGTTGAGGCCAAACAGGACGCCGCCTGAGACAAGTATATTGGGAAGACGATCGGACATTTCTAACTCACCTGTGATTTCCAAAAACTGTTGGTTGAATTAATTGGGGGAGAAATGGAAGGTATAGGAAAATAAATAATCACAAATACCTTCTTTAACCCGATGAACCTCTGAAGGTGGGGTCTAAGGAGAACATGTGTCCCCTGGTGGGGCATATGCAGTTCTTTGGATGAGGAAGATGAAACCATCACCAGCGTTTATCTTTGGAATTTAATGATATAGGTATCAAATCCATTTGACCTGCCTTGCCCAACCTATTGTCCTTTAGTAGGGGCAACAGAAAGTTTTTAATTCTAAGAGGCTCTAGTTCTGCTGGACTGCAGCAGATAAGAAAGGAATGCCCCCCCGCCCCCACCACTGGCTTACACAGTGCACAGCAATTTTTCCAGGATTCTGTCATTCTGTCTTTCACTATGAACGTTGAATGCTGCCTGACCCCACTGGGGTGAACTAAGAGACTGGAGTTGGCCATGAGATAGAACTACTTATACATCAGACAAGCCAGATGGGCAGAAAAGAGAGAAAAAAGACTCCAAAGAAACTGTACTAAAAAGAGGTTCTGGAACTACGTGCTGCGAGCTTGGCAGTTGAGATGACATAGACTGTGACTTTGACAACACCTTGAGTTAGGAAAGATGGCATTTTCCGTATTCCTTGTGCTACTTTTCCTCCAACTCATAAGCTTCCTTGGTCCTTTTTCTGAAACTGATTACAATTCTGTCCCCTCTTGTTTGGCCCTCACTGCTCTTCCCACATGCCAAAAGTTGAGGTGATCTCAGCACAGGCTTGATACTTCGGAAACAATTTTTACTAAATGGGAAAAATTTGCTTCAGTGAAAGCAGTGGAGACATTTGAATATTCTGTGGTAAAGCCCTCAATAAAATATTTAAAGGTATAACTGGGATTCATGCAGTAAAAAAAGATGACTTCAGAACCCCTCACTGATATAATCTGAAATTTTTGAAGTGACTTAATTTTTGCTAAATACCATATGTTTTCATTATTTACATTTCTCTTATTATTTTTAATCCAAAACAATGTGAAATGATTTGGAAGAAGAGGAGTTGAATAGTCAGTGTTATTGAAAATTCATGCTGGCATTTGATCTATTATTATAAATTGTATATTATATATATGTATATCATAAATTTGCAAAAAGAAAAAACAAATCAATTTTTATTTAACTATGATTTTATATGACCAACCCATTTATAACAAAAATAATTATTTAGTTTTGGAGCCCTTATATATTATTTATTACTTAATAATTTTAGAGAAATACGGCAAAGGCAGAATTTAGGCCAAATATGCTTTAGCGTATATACTATCTTTTCTAGCATTTGGTTTTGTTAGATTTCAAAATGGCTTTTCTGAATTTATGCTTGGTGTTACTCTTTCTAATGATTATTTATAAAATAGTAATTATGGCCCATATGACCTCTTTCTCCTTCTCACAGAGATGTTAAAATTCCAGTGAAATCACATACTGTTCTATGGAAGTCACAGGAAACCATCTTTTAAAAAAAATATGACAGAAAGTCTTGTAATAACGTTTCCTGAGTACAATCTAGGGAGCTTTCAGGGGACTGTATGAAGTCATAGAAGCAGAGCCTCCTATAAAAAGTGAGAAATATTAATAAACACAACATTTCTCTATCATGAAATAATAGCTCACCACAAAGGACTACCTCATGACCTGGAGAGAAAATTTTTAATATCTAAAGCACTTCAATGAAAATATAAAATGTTACATGGTTTTTATACTGAGGATAGTATTCAATGTCAAAAACATTCACTTATCAGCCTATAAAATAAAAAACATGTTTAATATATATCACTTGCTAACAATTTATCTTATGCTTTTAAAAAGATCCTCCATTAAAATACGGTCTTTCTTCTTTAAAAGTTTTGTGATAGGTTTCTAGCCATTTCCGTTTATTGCTACACAGAAGAGAATGACTAGGCAGGTGATTTACTTAAATAAATGGCTGCTAAATGAGAATGAACTTTGACTCATTTAAATTAACTCTATATTTATTGTTAAAAGCTTGACAATGCTCTTGGAAATGATTAAGCTATGGCCACTAGAATAAATGAAAAAGACACTAGAATAAATAAAAAGGACAAAAAGAGGTACAACATTCTATTTGAGATGTCACCATTATTTTGAAATCGGGGACCCATAAACAGTTTGATTACAGAACAGCATTGTGAAACTTGATAAAATCATCTCTGTAGCTAGAGAAATTCCATGCAAGATACCCTGGAATGAATATCCCAAAGATAACAAGTTGTCCTGTATATAAACTTAAGTGAAATAAGTGATTCTAACTTCACATATTATTGTTTCTATGGAAAAGATTCATCGTCTTCTAAAAACAACTATCTACATAGACTTATTGTTTAATTTGAAATTTTATAAAATCAATCAAACTTCTAAGGGAGGAATGGGGGGAAAACAAAATGCCACCACTGTTAACATTTAATCTCTGCATACACTGTATTATATTAATTTAAAAATAAATTAAAATTAATTAAAAATTAATGTGTTTTTTTAATCAAGAAGGAAATTAAGTTTAAAAGTAACACTGATTTCCTTGCTATTATAGGACATTTCTCTGTTTATGCTTCTTTCTCTGTTTATGCTTCTGAATGACTTTCTGTGATTCACATTAGAATGAGAACTCTCAAACCTACTGTTCAAAAGCATAAGTATGGAAGGGATTTCAATTTTTATTGATACAAACACACATCCTTTTGTCAATTTTAAGAATATATTTACAGACATTAATACCAACCTCCGTCTTTTTAGCTCAAAATGCCCGTATTATAAGAAAAAAATTGATGGCTTTGATTCAAAACCCTAGGGGGACAGCCATTGCTCCCTGGAAATCATTTTCCTATGGCTGTATACATATATATATATATATATATATATATATGCCTTGTCTTATAAACTAGGACTGTACAGTCTTCATGAACAAAGCCCCTGTCTTTTATGTACCTTCCATAACCGAGACCCTAGTCAAATATCACATACTCAGAGGCACCTCAGATATGCCCCTAGAATTGAATCTTCTAAGAGGGAGCTGTTAAAACAGGACCCTGCCCCTTGCTTGACCTCCTGCTTTCTTCACGAACAGATGAGAAAAGATGTGCCTGTGTCAAAGTATATTTTTTACATGGTGACTAATGTTTAATATAATCTATATTCAACTGTTACAGGATAATAAAGATGCTATCAGCAACCTACCCTGCATGATAACCTATGTGTCCTTTGTGACTATTTTTCCAATGCTGCTTACCAAAAGAAAACAGGTTTTCCAAAAAAAATTACATTTATTAAAAAGGCAAGAGAATTCCTTGGTGTTGCATAGTCCAAACCACGTAAGTTTGAAACTAAGCATTTGTTTGGTGGTGATATAATCAGAGGCTATTTGTACTCAACCACACTGAACTACTGGAATGTCTTCAATAGGCCTTAGATATTTCCTAGGGACCCCAGGCTGTTAAACAAGCTGTCCCTATCACCTAGAACCTCATCCTCCCCAAGTTCCTACCCACCTCATCGCCTCCTACCCGCCCCACCACCCCCACACACTTCAACTTTCACTCATTGCTCAGACCTTAGCTGAGTTTCCACTACCTCAAAAGAACTTTTCCCCAGATGCTTACAAAGTACAGCCAGGTCCCACAGCACCTCCTGCTTACACCGTTTAATCATCGTCACCCTACACATGTAACTGCCTGTTTGCTGGTAGTTCTTGCTGTAGAATGGACAGATAGCTGTGTCTCAGTCCCTACTGGGTCCCAAGTGTCTGGGACAGCAGTCACCTCACAGATTCCTGCTGAACTGAAACATGACTTGGGTTTATGAGCCAACTGGGGTAATTTTCACCAAAGAAATTACCTTTCACAAACATATTTTTTTGAATTAAGGATATTTAAGGAGTGTATTTATGTTTCGGTGCATGCATTTTTGCATGTGTAAGTGTGCATGTGAGTGTTAGGAAGCACAGGGAGTATAGGAAAAGGAGAGCAAAAGGGAGAGAGAGAAAAATGGATCTGAGCCCTCTTTAGGAGGTCTGCACGTTCCCTTATACAGTATTTTGTTCTGCTATTATACCATTTTATTAACTTGTGGCATTTCTGCCTCTCTTACTAGACTGTTAACTCCTTGAAGGTAGCAATTATGTTTTGCTTTTCTGTCTTTAAGTCCACTGTGCCTTAGCAAACCAAGGTAGGGGATAGGATGGAAATCTATGTTTTCACAGCCGCAGAAGCTTAAACTGCGATGAGGGCTCACTTCTATGACAGTCACAGCAACAGTCTAGGCCATTCATTCACTATGATTTCCAGAAAATATTATATGGAGTTCATCCTTGATAAATTTTGAATAAATTAAGGTAATTAGGTGGGATAAATCAGTAACATAAATCATGTGCTTCACACAATGCCTAAAACATAGTAGGCATGCAACAAATATTAATTACACTCACCTATTTAATTATCTGTCTTCCAGTTCACCACTGCGGCAACATTATATATGGACTCCAAGTGTTATGTGAATGAAGCGCTAAATTAGGGTTCCATGATGGTGTTTTCAAAGTGTGCTCACACGGGAACTTTGCTGAAATGCCAATTCTGAGGCCCACCCCAGACAAACTGAATCAGAAACTGAGGATGGGGCACAACCCTTTGAGTTAAGTCCTCTAGGTAACGCTGTCAGTACAGTGCTTGACGAACCCTTCCAACACTAAAGAGGAAAGAACCCATTTAAAACAGAGGCAAATAATCAGGAGGGAAGCCTGAAAGGTATGGAAATAACCACCTTACCTCATATCTTGCTGCTAAAAGTATGATCCCTGGACCAGCATCTGGGCTGATCTCAGGTTGCACCTCAGACCTACTGAATCAGAACCTGCAGTCTAACAAGATCCCCAGCTGATTCCAATACACACTAAAGTATGAGCAACACTAGTGCAGCGATATTTTGAACAGCAGATGACGAAGTATGGTAGGGAAAATTAAACCAACAAAACCAGTAAAATTAACATTTAAAAAGCACTAAAACCCCTTTGTTGTGATCACTTGTGATGTCCCTAATTAAATATTACATTCTCCAGTGTAAGTCGGCTATATGAGGGTGTGCAGAGGTGGGGTGGGGGTTCCAACAAGAGAGTAAGACGCAGAGGTAAGAACTAGTGGATCACCCTGTAAAGTCAGCATACGTGGGATGAAGCGACTGGATTATCTGTAGCTGGAACAAGTAAACAACGTTAGTGAACTTTAAAATTCTTCATCTTTTGTCCCACGCACCTCCATACACACACATTTTTCACATATTTAACAAGTAATACTTTTATCACCACGATTTTGCTATCGATTGCTTCTTTAACAACAAAATGCATCACAAACAAAAATGAATGAAGCTGTCTGAGGAGAAAATTCCATAGCAGCTTTACTGTCAAAGCCCATCATAAATAACCGTGACATCACAGGGGCCTTCTCGACGGTCGCTGCTGCTGATCGATGGCATCACTCCCGTAGTGTAAATAGCTTCTAATGTCCCATCTTCCACCTTCAAATAGGCTCTGATTATTTATGATAGCTGTTAGGTTACAAGTCTGAGCTGTGGTTTGGATTTATTTTCTACTTATAGCTGCTGTGGATTTCAAGTTAGATAGTATTATTTTTTAGTTAAGATGATGAACTGAGAGAGAGCTGTCGTGGACCCTGGGACACCGTCATCTTGCCTGGGTGGTGTCACTATTTGGCAGTGATTTCACAATGCCAGAATGCTTTTGGCATTATCACCAACAACCAAAAATTACTAAAAGATGGCAGTTAATCACTGGTTGGTATGACATGAAATGGGGGGAAAAATGTACTGATGCAGCTTTCTACACAATTAAAAGGTTTTTTAAAAAAGATAGCTTTATTTCTATGCTACTTAAACGTGAGGAGGGGTATCCTCTGCATTGTGTGTCCTTTATGATAATGAAAGTGTTTCTGCTTGAATGTGACAGCTCGAGATGATTTAGGGGGTAAAAGGAAATCCATCACCTCCCGCACAAGGTATTCTTCATAATCATAAAAGAGACTGACAGGTAACTTGGGCAAGAATACACTTTTGCAGAGAGAAATAGAAAGGTGCTAGGTCTACATAAAACAAGCAGATGAAATGTAAAAACCCCATCAGTTATCCAGATATTTTGTCAATATGATGAGATATAGTTGGATCATTCTGGCATTATTTAGACACAATATGTTCTCAAAAAGTGTTTATTAAACTAAACCAATATGATAGCCCGGAGTCTTCACTTCTTTTTCTGACTTTTCAGTACTATGTAAAAAAGGATTGTTTTTCCTAAATTCCTATGTTTAACAGGATTTGACGAATTCATTATTCAAACTTTCTCCACTTAAAAATGATTCCTTTTCATTGAGAAAATTGTGCTAAGTACATAAGTTCTCAAAAAAAAAAAAAACCAAGGGAAAGTGTTTTCAATATGCAAAATGGAATGTGTTTAATATCCTATAGGTATATCTTTCCATATTTTTCAAGATAATTTTAAAAGTAAACAGCCATGAGACCTTTTGAAAATCTCAGATTTCAACATTTATCCTGCCATATTTTATGATTCATCGGTTAACCAAACTTCCAAAGAAATACATATAATGTTCAAATTTCTGTTATGGCAAAATTTTCTTTCCTAGTAACTTTGGGATTTTTTTGTATGTTTAACTCTAGTCGTAAAAGTACCTACTCTACTTGGGGGGTTGTATGAGTTTTATTTATACATAAAGTAACTGGAAATCAGTTTGCTCCTTATAACCTTTTACATATATTTTATCAGTAAGAGTAAGTTTAAATGTAATTATTGCAAGGAAAAAGCAAACACCTACTTGAAAATGCTCTAACTCTATCAAACTATGAAATAATTGCTGCAGTAAAGTATCTTTCCATATTATTTGTAACATTTTCACTCAATCTTTATAAGCACATTGTTCTTATAAAGTAATTTTGAGGATTACTCTGTCAATTTAAAGCATTTATAAAAGTAGAAAAGCATGCTATTTTCAATGGTGATAAAGCAATTGCTGGTTGCTACACAAAATGAAAACAAAGGGGTTTTTGCCCTCAAAATTGTTTCCCTTAAATGAATATTGTGATAATCATCTAACTGTAGGATAGCTCCCTCTCTTCTGGTAGTTATTTAAATAGTTCTTTCCCATATGCTCTGTACTTCGAAAAGTCTTAAGCTAACTTCAAATTGCAGTAGAAGTGGGAATGTGGCAGCTAGGAGCTGACAATAGCTGTTTTGTCACATCCAGCCCCTGGTACTTACTCAGGAAGTGGGGATTCGTCCAGCCAGCTGATGCCAGGGGTGGATGATTTATTGCCTGGTGTCCTCAGTGGCAATTGGACCCTTTCCCACTGTCACTCACAACTTGCAAAGATTGTGTCCTAAAGAAGAAGTTCCCCTCCATTCTAAAGAGATTACAATGCTTGTCATAAAGTGTCTTTTAGAGGAGGGAAACGGGTATGAAAATGGGCAAAGAAAGGAAACAATCAGAAGAGGAGAGAAGATGGATGTTCTGTAACCTTTTCTCAGAGACCCATTTCTTCTACTTTTTCTCCTGTCCTTAGCAGGTTTTTGTTTTGGCTGATGACAATGCGTAATAGCCTGATAAATTGATTTTGTGAGTCCTTTTTCTCATCTCTCGAGAAGACACTAACTCGTCGGGACTTCAGAGGGCTCGCAGAGGCAGGAGACAACAATTAGTTTGTTGAAGATGTCAGAAAGTAGCTTCAGAGTTTTGCCAGGAGAAATCCTTACTGACAGATCAGTGCTGACAATGTTGGCAGCTGCTTGAAAAGTGCAGCGAGCAGCTCCAGCATCTTAGGATCCAAGGAGAAAGGCTGCTGATGCACATTAACCCTACGCAGTGGCTCCATCTTCAGAGCTGTGAATACCTCCTAACTCACCAGAATTAAAAGGAACGTTATAAAGAAAAAATGAAAAAAGGCCAAATGCTGAATTCCACAAAATACTTTGGTAAAAATCGTCTTCAAGAGTGAAACAAATAGAAAATTAAATCTTAATCTCACTGCTAGTTTAAGTTTAAATCCGCTCTATGCCCATTTTCAAAAGCTCTATGCCCATTTTCAAAACCTTTTATGTACTGCACAACTTCAAATTTACTTTTCCATGTGTAAAACTATATGCTTCTTGGCACTCAACTCTCCTGAACATATTAATTTCAATAAATCTTTTGAAGGACCAACTTGGCATATGTTAAAGAGATAAAAATACCCTCCTTCTACTTCAGCATTTTGCAGGACCATCCTTGAAATAATTAAATATTATTAACATTCAGATTTACTGCCTAATGTTTGCTTTTTAAAAGGACTAAATGAGAGGGCGGGCAATGGTGGTGCAGTGGCAGAGTTCTCCCCTGCAGTGCCAGAGACCCAGTTTGATTCCTGGTGCCTGCCCACGCAAAAAAAAAAGAAAGAAAGAAAGCAAAGGACTAAATGAGAGACTCAAAGTGTTGCTTTTCTAATGTAAAATAACTTTTCTAACTTGATGACATTAAATTGACTATTTCTTGAAAGCTTTAAAAATAATAGAAAATCTCATTACATTTAGATAAATGGTATAAATATTAGTACTTAGCCCTTGGCATGAAAAAAAAAAATCAAAGGCTAGATCTTTGTAATGCATACAAGGAAAATGTTATACTCTGCTAACCTTCTAACTATACTTTTTAAAGGTGCATAATTTACAATACTATAGTGTGTGAGTATGCACGTGTGTGCTTGTGTAAAAATATCACGTTAGACCCCATGTAATATAAGTTGTAATATAGGAAGGAATATTTCTAGGCATTTAATCTTTCAGAATGTTTCCCAGCTAGACATAATTTAATGTAACTTCTATATTTCGAAAAAAGTTGCAATAAGCACAGAGCATCTCTATACATTTCTGACAAAAACAAGAGCATGAAATGTTCAAGTTAGACAAATAATAATCTGTCTGAAGTATTCAACAGTGCAGAGTCCTCAGAAAAGTCAGTAAGAGTAAACTACCATGAATTATAGACTTTGTTTTGCCATCAGCTAGCCAATGACCTTGAACTCTCTGGTCCCACTGTCCTTCATCAGTAAAATGAGGGGTTAAACAGGAGGCTCTCTCCAAGGACCGTGTCACAGCCTGAAGTTAGGGGATCATTACCATTTAAAACTATTCACTGGGCATGGTCAACTCAGGAGAATCATTGAGTTTTGCCAGAATGTGATCGCTTTAAAACAAAAAACACTGCCCCTTTGAAACAAAAAATGTGCATCGTGAATGGTCAGTGCCACTGTGTGAAATGTGAGGAGCATTATACAGCTTTGGAACACCCAGTTCTTTGGGTTCTGATCCCTGCTTTCCTATCAGCCTCTGGCCCCTTCACCTGCATTAAAGGGTAGATGGAAGAGGAGCAAAAGAAGGAAAACTTAAATCACAGGTTTTGCTGTTGATGTTCTACACCATACAAATTGGTGGAGATGAAGTGAGAATTTGAACTACAATGAAATTGAGCTGTTCCTCTAGTGTTTATCCCTGCTACGACTGCTGCACATATGATCACAGTATCAATATGATGGTAAGAGAATAAATACATTTACTAGTTAATGGTAACTCCACAAGAAATAAATTACCTGGTCAAATTGTTCATTAAATGCATTAATAAAGTTGTAAGGGATCTACATCATATTAATAATTGTACTGTCATTTCAAAGATTTTAAAAGCAAATCAATTCAAATTATACCGAATTGACTTATATCTTCCCAGCAGCAGTACCTTAGCATCGCATAATAAATAAACAAAAGACAGCTTCTCATGGATTTAACAGCTTGAAAGCTTTTTTTTTTTTTTTTTTTTTTTTTACCATTTTTGGCTAAGCTATGCATTTAGGCTCAGGAATAAACAATGGCATCACAGTTCAACAGGTTTTATCCAAGTTTTTCCCGTTTTACTTTCTGAGACGACACAGGCAATCACCTTACATGTTTTTATAACATTTGTCTCAAATATTGCTGCAATAGATAAAACCAGCACTTCAATCACAACAGTTAACAGAGTTCTACTGGTTAACAACAACAACAAAAACTCCTCAGCCCAACAGGAGACTTTAAAAATTCAAGCACTCTAAAACTTAGCAACACCCCCGAGAGCCACAAATTGAGAGAGATTAATTCTGTGCCCCTGCACCCCTCATTACCAGGAGAGCTGAAGTAGGTCAAATACAAGTTAATCTCCTAAATTCCACTTTTGTACATGGATGTTAGGCCAGCCATTACTGCGTGCTGGCTAATATCTTTAGGCTACACGCATGCAAAATTAATAAAGAGCGTGCCCTGCCAATATGAAATAAAATAAAAGTAAATGCCTTGAAATGATTTTGCATAATGGCATTGCACGATAAAATAACTAAGGAAACGTTGGACAGACATGCACTACCCCTGTCTATTAGCGTCAACACTGGTGAAAACAATGAAAACCTATTACCCAAAAGTCCTGAAGTTTTCTTCGATAAGCAATAACATAGAGTTGGAATTATATTTAATCAACCTAAATATCGATGAAACTTCAAATATGATAGGCCTCTCCCTGCCCCATTTTCAAAAGCAAGGCAAATTATCCATGAGGAGGGTGATGAAGTTTTAAGCGAAGCAAGACTGCCATCATCTGTGAAGGTACAATGCTTTCTATTCTTTAGGGCAGGAAAAAAACAAGGCATACATGTCAGCACGAAGCTAGTAAAATCAGGACTCTGCTTGTCCAAAGGTCTTACTTCTCTCACTGTAGCCAGGGCAAGCCACTCTTATTCTATTTTCATTACTAACTACGTATTTTCCGGAGTGATAAGTATTGTGATTTCTTTGTAAAATTAAATGAGCCATTATCTTGTATTTTGTAGGGTTCTTTCTTGTTTGAAAAATGCTTTAATGTGCTAACTTATTTCAGATGATCCTCAAATAATGATCCTGGGGGTGGCAGAATTTGTATGGCAGGAAATATTACCGTGTATGCTGCAGTGGAGTGTGTATTAAATTAATTATCAGCAGATCTGCATCCTCGTCCCACCCCCTCTCACTAACTAGTCTGTGACCATGGGTAGGTCATTCCACTTAAACAAGCCACAGGGGGGGAAAGTTCACTTAAAAGACAGTGTAAGGAATAAAGAAAAACAAATGGCCCTTAACTACATGGAAAAAAAAATACCTAACATCGTCCTCATAATAAGAGAAATGTAAATTAAAAATACACTGAAACATCTTTTTTTTTTTTACCTATGATTAGCAAAAATTGAGAGTCTAGATATGCACTATGGTGATATCTAAGAGAGGGGAAATAAGCATTTTCCTATGCTAATGTTGAGAGGGTGGCCTGGTCCAGCTAAGGACAACTGGCAAAACCTGAAAAACTTATAAATGCACATGCCTTTGACCTATCAGTTCACATCTAAGGATTTATCCTAGAGATATTCCACATAGCTCCAAAATGCTCTGTGTACAAAGTTATTCATTTAGCACTGTTTGCAATAGCAAAATAAAAAAAATAAAGTGAAGATAGTGCAAATGATTAGTAATAATAGAATGTTTAAACAAATTATGTATTCATCCAATGGAATATTGGACAATAAATGAAAAAGAATGAGGAGGTTCTTCATATACCATGATCTACAAGATAAACGGTTAAGTGGAAGAGGGCAAACTGCAGAACAGTGTGTTTAGTCTATACTAGCTATATAAAAGAAGGAAACAAAATATATGCATTTGCTTCCATATGCACAGCATATCTTCAGAAAGACAGACAAGAAAATCATTGGTTGTGCCCGTGGGAAGGGGAAGGGGTAAATGGGGCACAAATGTGTTGAATTAAATAAATATTTAAAAGAACTAACTAGATGGTTATTAAATATAAAATATTGCCACACAATTAAAGCAGACCAGTGAGTATATTAGGCATACATTTATCCATTTGCAAAAAAAAGATTTCTGTCCATCTCAATACAATTGCGTGTGTTTGGGAGGGTCACCCATGTTTTCATATACAATTTTTGCAACGATATACAAGAAATTTTTCAAACTAAGCAGAGGCAGGGGCATTTACCAGGAGAAAGGTGACCTACTTACGCAGTACTTGAATTTGACTATGTGCCTGTGTTTCTTTCATAATCATACTCAACACAAATAAAAGACAAAGTGGGAGAGACGATTAACCCAAGGGAATCCCTAAGATAATTTAACCCTTTAATGGGTTGAAATGGTCCCAAATAAAAGGATTCTATTACTCCTACAGTCTCACCTCCCTTCCTTGTAATTCAAATGTGGATGAGTCTACTTTGAAAGAGAAAATTTCAATTAGAAAATCCTTGTGGCAGACAGGCCCCTGAGAACATAAGAGCAAGAGCACGGGGAATGGATTTGTCTGGTTCGCCACGTAAATGCCCAATAAATAAGTGTTGACTGACTGACAAGCCCAATTGCTAAGCAAGTTACAGTATATGTGAAAAAGAACCTGCTGGAGTGGTCTGCCATCCTATGAAGACATTTGATTCCAAGAGACTAGAACGTAATTGGAAAAATATGGGAAGGGCAGGATGGCGAAACAATTCTAACCAAGTCCCTCATAATGGGCGATTATTCCTCTCTGCTTATCTACAGGACATCTTCCCGGCAAGACACTAAGCTTTTAAAAAAAAATCATTTCTACCAACTAAATTATCCCACTCCATAAGCCTTTATCCAAAGTTCCTGAGAATGCACTGATAGTTTATTTGAGAGTGAAGAAAGCAGAAATGTTGCAGGTTCCTCTGGTGTGCATACACACACGTGCACAAGGACCAGATGAGGTGAAAGCCCTTAGAAGAATTATGATGTTTTTATCCACTGAAGTAAAAAGAGCCTGTTTCTGGGTGTGGAGTGTGAAAGCCAGTCTCACTACTTTATAGTCACACCTCATAACATAATCCTGCAACACCTATTGCCCCAGAATCTTCAAGAGAGGGTTAGCATTAATTCTATTGCACTTATGGGAAATTTGGGGAATGTGCAGCCAAGATCCACCAGCCCAAAGTTCTTCCTCACAGCCTTAGACAGGACATTTCCTTTCGGATTTGACAATGACAGAACATACTCATACCTTTTCACTGAGTTCTTATTCTTCTTTGAAGACTAATAGAGCAAAGCAGCCTTTTAAGATCAATGTTCTTAGCACTGTTCTTAGCACTGTAATTATTATTATTATTTATTCCATTGAATAAGTGAACATTTTATTTGTGGATTCCCTTTCAGACATCTGAAGGTAACAACGAGTATTTCAGTTGTGAGTCAAAGTTAACCACCTTCTATATATTTGCTGCCATATAACCCTTCCTTAACATTCATTTAGAAAATAGTGTTTCTTCTTAAAAACATTTTATCCCAATAATTACATAGAACAAGACAAATATTCCAAAATGCCTGCACTACATATGGCTTCATATTCATATTCAAAGTATTCTAATTTTTCAAACATTAAGCCCTATTATTGCCTGCTTGGTTAAGGCTAGGACTGGTTGTTAACCACTTCTCTAAATACTTCAGGAGGCTGAAATACAGAGTAAAATCTTTTTTTTTTTTTTTTTTTTTTTTTTTACATCCAGAGAAAGTCATATTCATCCCCACCACCCCTCCTCTCATCCCCTCCCTGGCTCTCCCTCATGAATGTGTTTTTCTCCCTCACTTCTTAGACGCATTTGGTAACAATCAGGCTTTTATTTTAAGGAGCTCTAAGATAAGGTATCTGTGAGCTCCACACTTGGAGTAATTGATCACATTTGTTTCCTGTTCATAGGTTAGACTCCTCTTTTTTGCTCCTTTTTTTAAAACTTGGCATGTTTCTCATTACCCTCTGCCTTGTTAGCTAGTAGAAATGTTCTACCGTGGAGAGTGAAAACAGGATGATATTATTACAAACCCCAGCCAGTCGGTGAAGGCAGCGCCAGTTTTTCTTGGGGAACTTTCGGCCACTTCACGCTTTAGTGACAGCCTCCTATGGACACAGGTATGCACGCCTAGAGCTGAGGTAGATTCAGTGACATTTACGTAGTGTCCATGTGTTTAGTTTTCACGGAACTGTGCTGATTCATATCAAGACTGTGCCTCAGTATGACAACATTTTTATCATATGACTCAAGCTGCCCCACCTCGTTTCACTTGGGAATGATAGCTCAGGTTCAATAAGCATCAGCTGCCAATTCTTTCAAAGAGAAGACCTGATCTTTCCCACTTACGCTTTCCAGATAAATTGTAATCAGTAGCATTTTATTGACCCTGTCAGGTGGGACCTAATTTCAGATATTGTCTAAGGAAGGAAAAATGCAAAAGTATGAACAATCGAGCTTTCTTTTTTAAATCTCTGGAGCGAAAAACATAAGACAGGGACCCAGTCAATTTTCACTCATGGCTTCAATTGCCACAAAGTAACAAAAAGTGAAATGAAATGCAAAGAGCTGCCTTGGCCTTATTAGGATTGGGAGAGACAGCAAAATAAATTCTCTATCATGGCTATAATTAAATTAATGTATTTACTTACAATATTAATATATATCTATAAAATAGGATTGATTCATACTATCAGTGGTTCATATACTTTACAGTTCATGTAGTTCATGGGAAAAATTTTAACAAATAATCCTTTATTAAAGTGGTACTCCCTCAACATTCAAAGTTTCAAAGCCTATCTTAACAATTTCCAATTTTGCTTGTTTGTGGTTGATAGGTTGGATTTTTGCTTGTTGTTCTCTTATATCTCACCAAATTTTGATGCTTTTGCATAAACAGCAAAAGCAGAATATATTAATAGAAATAAACATAAGCTGAACTCAGGACAATACTTGGAATCTGGTCTGCTTTTTACACGGAAATAGCTGGGTGACCTGGGGCTGGCCTAGGCGCCCTTATTTACAGAATGGGGAGGTGGGGTTAAATGGCCCCTCCCTCTGTGGGGTGCCATGCTCTATGGGGACTGAGACTGACCCAAACCCCACTGCAAAAGACTGAGTCCTCGAGATGTTTTAAGATTGTGTCAAGCACAGCAGCCATGCTCCACATGTGGCTAAGCATTGCAAATGCAGCTAATTTAAACGATGCGATGCTGAGCCCTAAGTGTAAAACACAAACCAGAGTTCAGAGGCTATTTCTGCAATAATTTTTATATTGTTTATTAGTTAAAATGATAATAATTTGGATATATTGGTTAAATAAAATATATTATTAAAATTAATCATGCTTGTTTTATTTTTACACATTTTAAACTGTGGCTACTAGAAAAGTTAAAATTACATATGTGACTCTTGTTAACATTTTTATTGGCCAGTACTGTAGCAAGAGGTCTGTAACTATGGGTTACTAGATAGTATTAAAACTGAATTTATCTGAAATATTTAATTTACTGGTGTCTGTAATAATAAAAGATCGATCACTTGTTCTCTGGATAAAAATATACAAGTCAAAGCCGTACTTGAAGCACCCTGATATTCAATAATGCTCACAAGTATTCAACATTTAAAAATGTGTTCATGAGATTACAGTACTAGTAATCACCTTTATCCTAAATAGCTTAAAAACTGCCCCATCTCGTAACTTAAATTTCTCACCTAACTAATCTGATTTACATTCCTGAGCACATGGAATTATTTGCTCATGATTTCCCTTAACAGAAAAACATCAGTGAAAGGATTTTCTGGATATTTTGAATTATTTATGTTTCTTAATATAGTTGTACCTATTTTATCTTGCAAATTCCTTTACCAGGAAAGTTCTGAAAGTTCTAACGGTCAAATTTTTACATGTTTTTGCCAGTAGGAATACCCGAATAAGTTAGAGTATTCAAGATAAATTAAATTTCCATCTACATAAAAAAGTGTACAAATCTATGTGATTGCTTTTTCAATAAATAGCTACTATTCTGTATTTAAGATGATAAATCTATGCCATGGTATATTTATAAAATTATGCATCTTTCTAGTAGATACAGCTGCACAATAAATACTTGCATTAACAGTGAAACCTCACCCTTAAAAAAATAAAGTATCATCTATCCTATACTAAAATAAATCCAGCTATTATCTGAAAGAAATATTCTATAGCACATAGGAACTGATTTGGCAGAATATAATATTTTAAGGCAGAAAATCATCATTTTCTCTCTCCCTCTATTATTCAAATCTTTTCCCTCTTAACGTACACCATCTTATTTTTAACAAGCTCTTTCTCAAGTACGTACATCTTTGACCATCCCCAGAACCTGACACATTGTCAACCTATGGCAGGTAAAAGCTTTTGAAGATCTACTGCTCCTCTTGTCCTAATAAGGTCACTGACCTTTCAGGCTCAACTCCCATCCGCCCCCATCTTCATTTCCTCTCCTATCATTAGTCTGAAATAGCATCAACTACCTCCCAATTTTCCTCATCCCTTCAATGCCCCACCTCTTTAGTCCAAATTCACCTAATTAGGAACTTAATTTCCTTTTCTCCCTGAGTGCAGAATTGATAATGGATGGATCCCATTCATCTTTGAATCACAGAAAACTGCATTGATGACCTCTTATTTAGAAATGATAACCATTTTCTGGACAACTGTTTTTTGGGGATAAGGCTTAAAAATGCATTTTTCCAACCTCGGAACTATGCAAATACGTGTGTTTTTAAAATTGAAACCAGGAGAAGAAAGTCAATCAAATCTGATAAACTTTACATTTATTTCATATTTCATTTTGCACATTAATAGTTGCTTAAATTTAGAACACAGATTTTCCTGTAAAGGTGACAAATAATTGGGTTCTACTAGAAGACTGACAGGCTGGATTAAAAGAGACAGATCTCAGAGGTTACATTACTATTTCCTTAAGACTTGTCATTTTTAGCAAAATTATGCAAAGACTTTAATTGTCACACCAGAAATGGTATATTATACATATGGGCTATATATCTACATCCAAGTGGGAGCCATGTATTAAAGTGATTATATGGATAATCAGTTAACTTTACTAGGAAACTATCTCCTTGACTCTAATGGTGATAATTTAATTGTAGCTTTCTACTTAAAGTACGTACCTAAAAATATTCCTCCCCCCGCCACTGCCATGGCATTTTTAAGGCCAAAAATTCCACTTTTCAACTCACATTTTAAAAAATGTTTAATTTCACTTCCTATTCATTCAAGGAATGAAATGATTGTCAACATCATTATAAAGTTTGGAAATGATGATTGTAATAAATAGACAAACAACTTCACTTTATCCAATAGCATTTCAGGCCATGCCCAGTATATTTTGCCACAGGGCACCAAGGCAAATCATCTCCTCAATATTTTTTCTTATAACAAATAATGCTATTCAATGCAAAAGAGAATTACTGAAACAGATGGCCTGAAGACAGAACAGTTTCTTTTGGTAAAAAAAGAAAAAAGAAAAGAAGTGCTCCTTTTGAGCAGATAGTCTGGCTTTTTTGGTAGGCCATCTGAGCTGAATGAGAGTTTGAGTTTGCTACCAGGATCAAAATCATTCTAATAAGATTTAGACTTTTTCCCCCAAAAAGGAAGTTAAATTGTTGATTTTAATTTATCCTAAGAATTCTAGGATTTATTTTTATCTTCATAAAAATAACCAAAATAAGTTGCTAAAACTTTACTTTTCTCATTCATTGAATGATTAATACTACATAAGCCTACAGACTTCCAAAGGATTTGGCTATTTATAAGAGATAGCTAATGCTAAAATAACCTCAAAAATCAGTTACCTGGGAGAGGAAGAAAAATTTATAGGAAAATGAAATAGGAAGTAAAAACAAAGGCATTTTGAAACACAAAGTTAAGCGAGAAAACTATCTCATTGGTTTCAGAAGATTACACTGAAACTATTTTTGACAAAAGTGGACTTGTTTAATACCAGCAAAATCATTTATCATTAACAATATTTAATATAGAGTTTCCACCCTAGTTAAGACCAAGGAATCTGAATTCTAACTATCTTGAAACCCCACATGAGAACATTTCTAAGCGGGGGGAAAAAAGGAAAGATCGCTTTTACAAGCCACCATATCTTTTTTTCATCTCCTGATACTAGTCCAAATTAATACTGTATAAATAAATGCAAATAGCCCCATAAAATTCATAATCTATTCCAAGAAACAGGAGTATTGCAAGATTGACCAAATTAGCTATGATATACTGAATGTACATATATGTATGAAATGTTAGTTTAAGAGAATTAAAAAATTAAAAACCAAACGTCTTTAAACATGAAGAAGATAATTGTATTTCCTTTTTAAGTATATTTTAAGAGTTTTTATTTCTACAAAACAATCGTCCTTGAGCAAAATTTCACATATAACAACACAAATTCTGTGAATTGGTATGTTCTTAAACTAGGTAAGTCTCAACACAAATCATTTGTCCTACATTTTCCCCTAATTCTTTGGTTAATAAGCAGGATACTCTTTTCTTCCCCTAATATATTGGACAAGTGTTAAGTATCTTAAGCAAATTAAAAAATATTTGCTCAGTCCTTCTACGGCTAACTGGTAGATTCACATAACTAAAATCTTTTATCACTTCTTTCCTTTCTACTTTGTAAACCTGCTTAAATGTTATTACATAATGACCTGAATTATAAAGTCTTGAATTTTTCCATTGGGAGTGGAATTAATCCTGATATATTCAGAGTGAAAAAAAAGCAAAGCATTGTTAGGAAAAAACAAAAAGAAGATGTCCTGGCGTTTTTAATCCTAACACCCAAAATGTCAAACCCAGTAAATAAGTTCATAAGCACAATATGTTTTTGACACACACTGACAATAATCCCAGAAAGATCTGCCGTCCCCCCAGACTGCCCAAAGACACATTAATTCTCAAAAACCTCATGCCTAGCAGTCCCCACCCCCACCTCTTATTTCAAACAACTGATCATTACTTTTCCTCCAAAGTTGCCAGAAATTCCTCACTACCCATAAAGCTTAATTTACTAGTCCATAATATTCCCATATTTATGTATTTAAGCTACTTTCACAGGACACAAAAGAATATGTCTTGCAAAATTGGCGGTTTCTGTTTCTCTTTTTTAGTTTAGTTTAGTCATATTACCCACATGGTAAATCCTAGCCTAACCTTTAACTTATATCTTGGAAATACTATATAGCTTGTACCCTTAGGAAATGTGTGCGAAATTTTAAAGAATTCGTGTTTTATGGCTAAATCACAGGAGACCAAGAATAGGTAGAATGCAAGGAATGTTGCTAGAACCTCAGAATGTGGGACCAAGTGAATGGAATCCATGCAAATTCAGCTGTATATGTTTGCATGGGCATATGTTTGTTCAGTTTTTTTTTTTTCTCCTCTTCCTGAGCTGGGGCTTCAGCTTTAGGTCATTCTGCAAACAAGCCCCAGGAGACACACAATTACACTCCCCTGGAGACTGACCCCTTAGAGTGCCCACCTGTAGCCAAACACAGATAGCATCCCAGCGCAATGAATTAGCACTCTAAGCTGATTAGAGCGGCTCTGCACAACTCTATTTTATTGACACAATGAAGAGAGGACAGAAAAGGGCCTGAAATGAGAAAATCATTTCCATGCTGACTGAATTAAAAGAACAAAAGAGCTCCTTGCAGTTGCAGCATTCAATTTGTCGGGAAAAAAGGAAGCCACTTAATGGCTCACAATAGATCTGAGCAGACAGATGAAATTTAAAACTTCAGCAGGAGTGCGATTAGCAGCGAAACATATTCTAAATCATTTCCTCCATATGCATAATTTCGTTTGATTGTTTAGTCCAGTGTTTTAAAAACACTGGGCTAGATGCTATCTTCAAAATGTCTTGACTTTTCATTTTTCAAAATCACAGAACAGTTTCTCATTGTATGTTAATGTCCTCCGTGACAATATAAATTGAACAAAACAAGCATGGCCCATGTTTTACTTTCGCCTTTAGTTTCCCAAAGTCAATGTATAAACAGAGGTTAATTTGTGGAAACCAGAATTGCAACGTAATCTACCAAACAATTTGCTGTTAGAAATTAAATAGATTATATACAACAGGAACACTTCATCACAAGGTAAAAGGCAATTAACTGTACCTGAGCCTACAAATAAAACTGCATTACAAACTCAAATTTCATCACTGATGTCTTTCTTTGAGAGAAAGAATGAATTTCACTATAGGCAACATAGTTAAGAATGCAGATTGCAAAAGTTTATTCTTTATTTGATTTTGCTCAATTAATTGGTGCTTTGCTTGTTCTGACTTCTAAATGTTTGTGTTAAATTTAATCATAAAAAAATGATCACTTAATAAGGAAGCCAAAAACTTAGACATAAATATTATAAAAATGAAAATACTCTAGAATTCTTTATTCTATTTTCCGATTATATAAGAAAACTCTGCCTAAAGCATACATGGAAAACAGAATTGATTTTTGTGACCTAATGAGATGTTTGCTCTCAAAGGAGATTTTTCTCTTGCTAGTATTAATTTTCAGTGTCTAAAAATTTTTTTTAAAGCAAAAGCAAAAATCTTGGTTTTTGGTTACTCTAAACTGACATTTTCAGTCTGTATGCCTAAACTTCTTTTGAAGAAGTGTTTCATTTAATGTGGACCTTCAGAGTTTCAACCTGTCTATTTTGGCTCTAAGTTCAATGAAGAAAATTTATTCTTTCTCTTCTCAAAACATCCTTTGCCAAAGTGTTGAAGTTCAATATAAACTAAGCAAAAATTATAGAACAAGTCAAAAGTAAAACATTACTCTGAGATCCTTTGGGGTTCAGTATTTGGGGTGCATTGCCACTTCGCTAAATGAAATTTCCCCTTAGAAAAGACCCAAAATATTCTAAGAATGATGGAAGTACAAGTGGTCTCCCCAACAGCTTCTATTCTTTGTACTAAGTGAGGTAAGAGTTATATATACACACATATATACATATAAAGAGAATCTATAAAGCTTGTGGATATTTTAACAAAATCAACGTAGTGCAACTTTGCTGACAGTTTGTCACATTTCACTGACTGTCTGTCTGGGGTACAGCGATAACATCTGCATTCACTCAGTATGAGAGCTTAACATAAGACAAAAAAGTAGGCCCTGCCACAGACGGTTCCATCAGTCTGTCAGTTCTGACATGTCATCTGAATTTTTTGAATCACTAAACACTTTTGAGACTCTGGTACTTATTATCTTTTCTTAGTTTCTATACTCGCTCAGCAATGCTGGAAAATGTGAAATCTGCAAACAAGGTAGTGGACGTCCCAGGCTTTTTTGTTGTCTAATCCTTAGGCTCTCATTCATGCTCACTGTTAATCTCTGAAGGCATTATAAAACTGTTAGACAAAGAAATGTGAATACCTCCGCTTCTTTCAAGAATGGGAAGAAACCAAGGAAAATCAGGATCATGCTAGGCTATTCTTTTCACTATAAAAATGGTAACTTAAACCTGTTGCATCAAATTATCTGTAATTCCTCACAGTAAGGCAAATGTTTTTGAAGAAGGAACAAGAGTAGCGTCACATAAGGAGAAAAATGACCACAGAATTTTCAAAATCTGCCAAATTTGACATCAACAGAGCATTGGGTTCCTGGTCGCTGAATTTCTCACTGTTTCTATGCCATGCTACATGCCATGCTACTTGGCATATGGTTGGTTAATATGCTTTTATGAAAGTTCCTTAAAATGTTTACCAATTAATAATCACCAAATAACTTAATTTTGTTCTTCATTGGGAGTACTGGGGAAACTAACAGCTTCATAACAATGGCCTTAAGAACATGGTTAAGATTCATGCTATGTATCTCAGATTTTAATGAGCAATTTTGACCTCAAAACTGGAAAACGATGCAGCATTGTTTTCTTAAAGCCCAAATATAAATGAATCTCCAGAGCCTGAGAGAATGCTTATGTGAACCACATAAAACAGCAAAGACTGCATTTCTATCTCCAGTCTGCAGTCATTTAGGACATTAAGTTAAAACTACATACATTTGTTCTTCAAATTACCAAGAAATAAGCAAGAGAGAAAATAATATTAAATTAAAAGGCAAAGTTTCTGCGGGACCTCAAATACTTTCCCTTTTTCATAAGCACATGCTTAACACCTGCAAATAATTTCAGTTATGTACAAATGCTCCTCTAAGTGAGTAAGGACAGGTGTGTTTCCCACCTGCATCCTCAGAATGACTAACTGTCCCCCAGATGGTCAAATCCAGTGAATATTTGTTCCGAAGGTAGGTGACACACTTACTGGATGGATACCAAATTAATTTAACTAAAACTACTAGGAAAAGAGAGTTATATTGAAATTTGTCCAAAAGATAAGAAATGATCAATTAAAAAAGAAAAATAGACAGGAATAAAGGAAAAGAGGGAAGAAAGGAAGAGAAGAAAGGGAGAGGAAAAGAAAGTAATTATTTACTGTTGCATTCCCTGAGTATTTCACGAGGACACATGGTTTATGTGCAATGCATATTTATGGACTTAAGATATCAATTAAATAATAATGAGCAAAAGTAAGAATATTTTCTAGAACCAAATGTTATTTTTTGCCCCTCATAAGTGCTTTATATAAATCCAAACTGAAAAAATCTCCATATAAATAAAACCTACCTAATGTAAGAATTGGGAAAAAGGTGATCAAACTGACAACTTCTCTCCAGCAAACACAAGATTCTGTGATCATTTCTCACTTTTCTTGCTTTGGCAGCTCAATATCGTGTAACTCTCAAGAGCTTCAATGTAATGTTGTTTGCTTGATGTTTTTAATCTGTGCCTAAAATGTCAGCTGTTTATTATTTTTACATTTCAGCACTAACACAATGGCACTCCAAAATAAAGGGCAAGGTTTCTGACACATCGGAATGACCACAGGACTTAGATTAGAGGTTTCCATTCTTCCTGAAATACAGGGTCACTAATTTTTGAAAGCTTAAAGAGACCTGTTTTTGTTGCTACATCATTTTCTCCCTGACCTGTCTGTAACGTGGCTATGAGTCGCCCTGTTTCATTCACTGTATTGAGAACACATTTATTCCTCCAAGGCGTGTATGCCCTGTATATAAGCTACAGAAAATTACCTTTTCTTTTTATGGTGGAGGTGTTCTGAGAGCCAGAACAAGTAGACAAAAAGATAGAAAACTATCCAAAAGGCTGTCTTTCTTTCTTAAACTCCTAAACTAAGGGAGTTTTATAGGGAGGAAATATTTGAGATCTGGACTAAAATGAATAGGTATTATTGGAATGCCTAAGAGAGTAAATACAGATAAAGGTCTCCATGAGACTAAGAGTAAACTTAGAGAAGTTACAACAAGGCTGAAAATATAAGTGGCTTTCCAAATGATGACAGACAAATCCATAGTTGGCAGAGGCCTGGGGAGGGGTAGCTGATTGTGAAACTGCCACCTGTTTTAAGCTATATTTTCAACCACCAGTTTGGGTGATGAATTCTAACATCCTACTATGGCAATTAGTGCTTCTTTTTATCTTCTTTTTCCTCCACTGGAATCAACTAATCCTTCCAGTTATTCACAACCACACCAACCAGAGTCTATCAGAATTCAGTAAAAAAGGTCATGTTCACCCAAGTCCATCTCACATGTCACATCGCAATTTTGCCTTTCCTGATCTCAAAGTACTAATATTTTAAATGTCACCTTACTTGGTTACAGCACTTTTCATCTTATTCATAAAGAAATGCTTTTCCCCTCTCAGTACTGCTTAGAGGACAGCAGTCGGGGACCAGGGCTCCTAGGTTCTCAGCTGGACCATACATAGAAACCAAAACCCTTCAATAATATTTTATAACTGCATCTTGGGCTCTCAGAAGGGTTCATGAAGACCCATGGAACAGAAACTAAAGTCACCTGAGATCCATGCCTCCATCACAGGATGGGAGTTGGGACAGGAATCAAACTTCAAATGAATGCTTTTTGAGTCAAGCATCATATACCTCCTCACCTATAACACCTTTCATGATATTCTCAATGAACCTTTTTTCTGGGGTCCATATCGGAGTTATTTAATTTGAATAATAACAATCATGACTGAACCAGATATTCTGTAACTTTCTTTTAACCTATTTCATTTATAGTCAAACTCAAGTATTCTACAACCTTCATATTATAGCTGACAATATTCTAATGGAATTCACATCTTCAAAGGAGAATTCTCATGCTTTGGAAAGTACAAAATAAAGTGAAAATTCTCTTGTTAAAAATAATTCACATCTGGTTTTCTCAAGATTGATGCCTTTTCCAATTGAAAAAAAGAAATGAAATCCTGACTTCTTATTAAACCTTCCAATTAAGTTTATTACTAAATCCACATTGTTCTCATTGGAAGCCCCACACGAAGAGTGATCACAGGATATAGCATGGTTTGCATAACTAAAGAATCATTAGTGATTTCCTGACAATTTAGTCTATGCTGCAGTTTCCTGACAATTTAGTCTATGCTACAAAAGATATTAGAAGACAATAACATTACTTTTTATTGGCCAGAAGAACTGAAGGGAGAAGATAACTACACCCAGGAGGCAGGGACTTCACATCACTTACTGATCCCTGTCTGAGGCTACCCCCCTTCAAGCCCTTCCTTTAGGATACTTTTACCATACTCAGGCAAACTTGACTCTGGGCTACATTACTTTTAGCCATAAATCTCAACCAAAATTCAAGTATCCTCCTCCTAATATCCCTTGAGTTAGAGGACATGACCTCAGTTTCAATAGCATGTATTTTGGAATTTACACAACTTATGTTGCATGAAACACAACTCTGGATACTTCCTGTGTTCAAAATGTTCAAAGCTAAAGGTGAATGGTGAAGGTTTGCATGTGAGAAGTCATATTGGGTCTTCTGCTAAGTCCGAACCTATGAATCGTCAAATTTCTGCGAGGAAATCTCAGGGCCTACTAACCCATCAGGTACCATGATTTAAGTACATTTAAGAATATGCACATGACTATGGACACAGAGTTAGAATGTGTGTTCCATTTATCTGAGATTCTTCCACTTATCTGAGATAATTCCATACACTTAATTACAATATATTGAGTTATGACACTGTTCTCAGTGATTCAGGGCCATTCTCATTTAATGAGGGGGTTCCATGTGATGGAGCAGGCCCAGGAAGGAAGCAGTCATACCATGGCCAGGGTTATTATTTCACATGGAAAATGGTCAAAGTCTTGTTAATAAGCTGAGTATGCTTTCCTCATTTAAGATTAGACACTGCTGCCTTTGGAAGATACCACCTGCCATGGAGTACACTGGTTCTGAGATTATCTGAAAGCATACTACCATGGTCCTTACTGAAGAAGAAAGTGAACTGGAATGAAAGCACACCTATCCTTCCCCTAATCCATAAACCATATCACACTCCTCCCTGCTTCAGAGCCAGTTTAAGTGTGAGGAGGAGAACACCAGCCCCATTATTATCTTGCTTGAAACCTGAAGGGACAGAGTTACAAGATATTAGGACTGTTGAGGGCCAAAATAAGAAAGAGAGAAGAGATAGCACTTCAAAGGAAGCTGCTGGAGGAACACAACGAGAGTTAGCGATAGAGGATCTTCCCTGGAGGACACTTTCTAAAGGTTTGAACGTTGAGCTCCTAGCCCTCTCGAGCCCATCCTGCCACGCTACAAGAGAGTAAATTAACTAGACAGAGTGAAAAGGCCCAGTCCTCCCCCTCTGCACTGTTTAGGGATGCTTACTAGAACCTTCAGTAAGAAACCATTTACACATCCAGCCATCCACACCTGCTGGGTCTAGGGAAGGCCATCTCCAAGGGGTACTAAGAAAGAAGATGGTCTTTGTTCTGGCAATGTAGTGGGTGGGTCCCCCAACTCAAAGAGCTCCAACTCAAAAGGCGAATCCTCCAGTCCTTTTTCACACACACTAAAAAGTATGCCCGGAGCACCCCACAAACACACACTTTCGAATGATGACGGTGATGATAATGATGATGATAAAAACCAGTTTGTACTGAAAAGCTTATTATTACAGTGCACCCAGCCCTGTTCTAAGGCCTTTATAACAGGTTGCAGTGTAATCTACATATTTGATTGTAGCATATTGTTACTGCCAGTTCTCAGATGAGGACGCAGAGGCAGAGTGGGTAAGTACTTGGTTAAGGTCACAAAGCCAGTAAATCATAGAGGATTTGAACCAAGGCTCTTTGTCTCTGGACCCCATGTTCCCAGCCCCTAGTTATACTCCCCCCACCCCTGTTTAAAGAGATGATTCCATCACACCTGTGTTACATTTAAGAGGACCAAACTATGTCTTTGAATGTTTCCTTGGTGTACAGTTGAAGCTAAACTAAGTCATACCCCAGAGACTGAATGAAATTCGTACTGGTATCTTTTCAAAGACATCTGGGAATAGAATCCCCTCTCTCTAAACAATTTTTTTTCTCAAAACAAAACTTTGGTCTTAAGCCGTCATCTTTGCTAAATTATAAAATCCAAAGAAAGAGGTATATATCAAAGGCGCTTTAAGTTCAAGTTTATGAAACACAATTATGTGCTAGTTTAACACAAGAGAAATTATAACAAGCATCTATTTTCTACTTAATTTAAAGTGAATATATATCCTTCCCAGGATTCAAGGATTAAAACGTGGCCAAGATGTAAATAAAGCCTCTAAAACCAGGGCAGCAGAGAGTGTGTCTGTGAGGATAAAAAAAAAGAAAAAAAGGAAAGAGCAAGGTAGGAGACCAAGTTTTCAAAGACTCAGAATGTCAGAGCTGGAACAGACCTTAGCATCACTTCAGAGAAGAAAGTTAAGTGACTTTTCCAAGGTCCCAAGTGTCTGAGTTGGGGGCTGGAACTGCAGGTTCCTGGCACCCAGCCCAGCATCCCTTCCTTACACATCACATGGCCTTCCTGAAACACAAACCACTGGACATATGACAAAGAAGCAAGCAAGAGAGCCACGCCACATGAATAGCCAGATTGTTGAGGGAAGGGGGTGGGAGATGGGGGTGAGCGAGGGACTGAAGGATAATATGCTTTTACAAAAATCTATTTGCAAGTGCATACTGTGGTTACCAACGTGGCTGCCCACGAGAAAGAGCCACTGACTGACAGCGCGCACAAAGGGCGGCGCGGAGCTGCGTGTATGTCACCAATGCACTTCATCAAGCTGAGACCAGGAATCACAGCAAGGAAAAGCCCACCGGACACAAGGGGCCCTTTATTCTTGGGGCTTTCCTCTTTCACACACACTTCACCTGATGAAACGTTAGAACTTTTGCTTCTATTTCTGTACGATCCTTTTGAGTTTTACATGTTCAACCAGCACTCTTTCTAGCTATTTAGCATTTCTATTTTTTTGCAAATTAATGTGCTGTGCTCACTGATAACCTATTTGGAAAGCAATGACATCAGATGAAAATGGCTTAGATGAAAATTTCCCCATTTCTTTGCTACAATGGGTGCCACCTACTGTTCAGCCCCGAAATATTGTAGCTCTGGCATCAGCTAAAACTTCTGTGAGATGGAAAGACTCTATTAGCCATTTCTCCCCCTCCTGTTCTTTGCTTCTTTGCTTCTGACTGTGTTTAGCTTTAGAACCCTCTGACAAATGGCCGTTATTCTCTGGGCTAGTAAAAAAAAAATCCTAAACTTTAGGGGAAACATAGTTGATCAGAAGCCCAAGAGAACAGGCTCCTTGAATTAAATGGCAAATATATGCATTTAAGGTCATTAGAGACTTTATCTCCTCTGAAGGCTGTATTTGTCAAACTGATATAATTTCTCTCAACTGAGTACTTAACTCCTTCAGCCAATATTATTATGATTATTCCTTTCCCTTAAAGTGGGAGACTTCTGGCTAACAGCATGTGTACGCTTTCTGGTGCTGCTTCTTGAGCGATCAAGGCACACCTTTGTTTCATTTAGTATGTAATTTTCACCTCTGACCCAAGAAATGAGTCCTGGGCTTCCTGAACTTTATTGCCTGTTAATAGACTGCTGGCTCTCTTTTTCAGCAGTAATAGAAATGGTAGAGAGGCATTTCATTTAAGAGGCTGGCAGAAGTGCCGCCTGAAAGACAACACCAGAATTAAAAGTCAGCTTCACTGAGAGAGAAACAATGTAAAGACCATGGTAAAATGAAAGAGGAAGCTTTCCGTATCCCACCCCAGACTGAAAACCCACAATATAAATAAGAACCCGCCTCCCTGATATAATTATTTTTCCACCACACAATGGCAGACACCCTGAATAGTGCTAAGTGATTGATCTGGTAATTCATCTTCAACCTACACCGATCTACCTATTTTGTTTCTTCTCATTAAACTGGAGACATCAGTGAGAAACTTATTGAAGGGGCAGTCCTTGGCTTCATAAAATATACACAGATGCTCATCAGAGACTCTTTCCTGCCTACTTCTTAGTGACACGTGTTTATAATTTTGTCGGTATTTCATTTGCTGTGCTTTGCTCCTAAGTACATCTGTGCAATTAAAATGGAAACGTGTGACCAGGCTGGGACTCAGCAACTCTCGAGCTTGTTAATGAAATGTTCTAAGGTTCCTGCCTTAGCTCTTTATTTGCAAAAGGATTTCATTCTGCGGTGTTCTGATGATTGAAAAGTACAAATAAAAATACCCTTTAAAATACACACAAAGAAGTCGACTGTTTTGTTAATAGTTAAGAAAGGACATTATTACTGCATAAGGACATTATTTTACATGAAAAGACATTATTAAAAATGATTTACTGCCCATGTTTGGAAACTTACAGGAAAAGTCTGATAATATATTAAACTTGTTTATTACGACTTCATATAATTTTGAATAATACTACTTTTTCCTTTGACATGTGCAATAAACTCTACTGGTATAGACATAGGTTGATTATCACAAGTCGACTGTGTTGCTTAAAGAAACATGCCCAAACAATCAGCTTTTGACGGCTGCATCTCCAGTTATTTACACTCACCATCGTGGTAATAACTCACCATTTCTATATTAATAAGGCAGTGAAATTTATTATGATGGTATTGAAAAGTTATTAAGTACTGCATCCCAAGTGACAAAGTACCACAGCACTGTCACTATCCAAAAGCAGTTGCCCATTCATCACCTGCCTTTCCAGATGGTCCTGCATCTTTATCGCTCCCAGGTTGGTGACATCACCTGTTCACCCACTCAAAATTGATGATGAAAGCAAACAGATCTATCTTACTTACATTTACCAAATCAATTTAATTTTTACAGGCCGTGGCTTAGTGACATATTGACTGTTTTCCTTAATGGCATCTACCGTATTTAATGCAAGGATGTCATCTTTGATTCCTGGCCCGCATAATGTGTCATTTCATAATAAATTTTCTAACATATTTACTTAATGGAAAGAATTATGATTGCTTGTCAGTTCTCCTATTAAACACAATGATAATTCTTTCTTTTTTGAGTATCATCCATTGGGCAGCAAAGGTATTTTTATCCCTCCTGGTCTCTTAAAGGGAGCACTGGCTTGGATGTAAGTTCTAAGCAAATAACGGACCTACAACTAACCACTCTCTACCCTGCAGCTCAACATTGAGGGCTTGGTCTTATTTATTTGTTTTAACCAAGAACTACAGTCTTAGGAGATACTATAATTAAAACATTATATTAGCAGTAAGGGAAGAGGAACATATGAAAAAATACTACAAAAGGATGCCAGCTGTAAAACTGTTTTAATGGTTCAGATCATTAAAAGTTTGATCTTCTCTTGATTATGACAGATGGTCAAGCTTCTTCATCTAGTGCTGTTAGATCAAATGTACGCTGACATACATATCTGCACTGCAAAATGTTAAGATATAGGGAGAAAGCCTCGTTCATGAACTATCTGATGCTTGCACGTAATATTCCTAAGTAAGATTTGGAGATGCCATCTGCTGCACTTTGAGACAAATGCTCCTTGGACATGGCACAGGATGGTCATGCCACTGTGGTGCATTTCGTATTTCCTAAAGTGAATGGCAACTAGATTCCCTTTCGGAGATGGAGGCAAAATCATATCAACCCTTTGGCTTTTCTGCTTGAAGTCCACGCTGTATGAGTCTGTTCTGGGGCAACAGCTCCGACTCGCCCTTCAGTAGTGCTTATATTTCAGAAAGGTACAGAGCCCGGAGGGCAAACTGCTCTGTGATCTCCCTGTCCTCCCTCTCCCATGCCTGCCTGTATTATTTGTATACAAGAAATAACAACATCAAATAACTACAAGACTGGCTTTAAAGAGAAAAATTGGGGAAAGGGCTGTGACAAAGGAAACTTAAACAATCTAAGGTGTATGTGTCTGTTTTTTAGAAATCGTGATCTACCAAAAAGAAACCATAGTACGAAGCACTTAGGGAGGTTTAGGAAGATAAAAGAGAAGGAAAACTTGAACAGCCACATTGCTGACTTAGTGAGACAGCAACTGCCATTGGTCAAATCCTTCCCTAGACAACTGGGGCCCTCAAACAGTGGAGACAGCTCTGCGTTCTTCACTGGAGCTAGACAAGGTCTGTGAGATCTCCAGGTTTACTCTCCTATACTCGAGTGATTGGGTTCCAGCATTAATGCTTACTGGAGAGAGCCCAAGAAGATGGAAACACTCAGTATAGGACACTCTCTATCTGCGCTCCCACTATTTAATCCCCATCTAATGAGCAGAAATTTATACTCCAATGACAGCATCCTCAGGGGTCTCTTTGGAAACCAAGTCCAGGATTTCCTACGTCCTTGTAATAGGAATGATACCAGCTCACGTTAGAAAAAAAAAGAGAACACAAGGGCCAAGCCAGGTAACCTGCTCCTACCTGCAGACCAGGTTTACACAAGGAGACTCTTCATGCTCATCTAGTGAGATGACTTTATTCTAATTCATTAGTTAGGCAGAGTCTTGCCCTTGGGTGATGTTTCCAGGATAACAGGGATTCAGGCTGGCAGTGTTGCGAGACCAACAAGCAATACCTTTACTGAGGGAAGCTGGCCTCTGAGCCAGGGAGGAAAATCTGTGCTGGCATGACACATTTGCTTAATTCCTACTGCAAGAATCTAAATAATGAAAAAAGAAAAAGCAAATCATCCACACCTATAGCTGCCAACCAACTGAGGATTCAGTGCCATGCCATGCATACCTGGAGAGCCTGGGAGGTCAGCTACGGTGTCAGTGGGAAAGACCACTGCCAGCCACTTAGCAGGAGGCCTAAGGTGCCAACCTCCCATGAGTCTGTGATGTGAGCTACCTGACCAATAGCCACAGGAAATATATTCACACCCAGCCCCTATGCCTGAGATGGCCTTGCCGTAGGTGTGGCAGGGATAAATGCGAAGGTTTGTGGTTATTGGCATTTCTAATATCATTCTCTGCTCACCACTGCCCCCAGTAAGTAAAGAGTCTTCCAGCCTGGATCACCTTCCAGGTCCTTGTTTATTATGCTAAATCCAGGTACTGGGTAATCCAGAGCATGCAAAAAGACCACAAAGTAATTGACATGATGAAATAAGATAAAAAGGCAGATGCCTGTATTATGAGGAGAGTGTTTGAGAGAATTCTTAGAGGTGCGAGTCTTGGAGAGCAGTAGCTACTGGATAACTGAGATAATGAGAGAGTAAGAAAGTAAAGACAGAAATAGGGAGAAAGGATTTAAGTTTTATAGTGCATTATAAATGAAATCCCTCTGTGATGTTTCTGAGAAAGATTTATTTTGCTTTTTAATTTTTTGTCATTAATCTTAAACCTCTTTTTTTCTCTTTTTTTTTTTATTTTTGTGGTGACTGCCAAGGTGAAGCCAAAGCCCAGCTTTACATGGTTCACATAGAGAAAGTATCAGGGACCAAGTACAGTACTGAGAGGTTCCAATCAGAAAAACGTAAGAAGGCATATGTATCTGTGTGTGTGTGATGTTAGGGGCATTAAGGGTTCTGGAGGTAGGAAGGAGAAAAGGAAAGGAACATTATTTCTGTATCAGATGACATTCACAGCTGACTTCTTAGGATTAAGCTAAGAGGTACAAACTAATTATTTTCTGTGCTTGAACAGCTTTTCACCAGTAGAATGAATAAAAGTCTTGTCTGAAAACTGATGGAATAAATGTTTCATAGTGTGAAAGAGTCAGGATGTAGAAGTGCTGAATATTTGGGAGGGGGTGGCCTGACCAATGATAATGAATAAGTGTTCAATTGTCCTTGAACCTGCTTTTCTTTCCCCCAGGTCCTGGGCATGACTGTGTCCTCTGAGAAGAGATGGTGGAGCTCTTCAGTGAGGCAAGCTAGTTCTACGTCACACTGGCTTCATCTTTCATCAGTCTGCCTAGAATCAGTATGAGCAAAATCCCTTTATAACAAAGCAACTGCCAAATGTCTTGTGTTGTACTAACATCTTGACTTAAAAGAAAAGACCAACTAAAAGTAGCTGTTGGTATCTATTTGCTATGCATACATGCAAAAAGTCTCTTTATAGTTATTTGCTATAACGATATTTGACCTCATCTTGTTCTTTGTGGGTTGTTTTTGTCTTGACAATCCTAACTATCATGCAGAAAATATTCTTTAAAAGCGTACACTATTGGACCGATCTTTAGCTTCAGCTACACTATAAAAGTCCAAAAGAGGTTCTAGGGCAAACATAAGGACATTATTTATTTACTGGATTTGCCTATAGCTGGAGTACTAATTCATTTTTGAAAGTCACTGCCTTGGATAGAATTTTGTTTAAAGACAAGCACTTCATCAAGATTAGTGCATGATTCTAATGATCAATAAATGCTGAGAACCTAAGATGCTATATTAATAAAAATTTTTAACCCTCAAATGGAATAATGGACAATTCCCCTCAATTTTGCCATTTCTCCAAACTTCCTACTTATCATTATTGGGACAAATTACCTCCATTTGAGGAGCAAAGACATTGCACCAATTCCTTTATTCTTCTAAGACATTTTTGAATCAATTTCTTTCTATTATTTTTCACTGCGTCCTAAATTCTCAAGGAAAACAGAATATTCTGATGCTTTGGGTCTCAACTAAGTATTCTAGAATGAGGAATGATAAAAAATCTCTGCCCCTGGACTAAACACATCCTAGAACCAATTGACAAAACTATTAAAAGAGGATCTTTCCTGAACACATTTTTTGAACCCAGAAGTTTTACTATTGATTTAGTGAGTAAAGAGGGAAGCAATAAACATGCAAGCACAGGAGTGAAAAAATAACAGGGACCCATTTTAGTCCATTCTGTGGGAAATACTAGAAATGTATATGAGAGTTCTTAACTGGAAGAAAATGACCCAATATCCCTTTGAAAAGTGAATGACTTACATGCAAATTCCAGTTGATTTCTAAAGGAGGCAAGAGTAAAACAAAAGACTCCTGATATTGTGGGACTTAAAAAAAAAAGATAGAAGGCTGCCCACATCACACCACTACCCTTTGGAAGTACTAGAGATTGTTAAAATAGCAATGAAGTGAGTAGACTTCCTGGACTCCATCAAAATCTTACATGAAAGCAGAGGTGTGGACCTTCCTGGCAATGTGGGACAGAAATCCTAGAATGAGCTGGGGTCAGCATCAAGGAATTGAGAAAACCTTCTCGACCAAAAGGGGGAAGAGTGAAATGAGACAAAATAAAGTGTCAATGGCTGAGAGATTCCAGAGTCAAGAGGTTATCCTGGAGGTTATTCTTATGCATAATTTAGACATCACCTTTTTAGTTAAGGTGTAATAGAGAGGCTGGAGGGAAGTGCCTGAAAATGTAGAGCTGTGTTCCAGTAGACATGTTTCTTGAAGATGACTATATAATGACATGGCTTTAGCAATGTGACTATATGATTGTGAAAACCATGTGTCTGGTGCTCCTTTTATCTACCGTATCGACAGACAAGTAAAACATATGGATTAAAAATAAATAAATAATAGGGGGAACAAATGTTAAAATAGATTTAGTAGACTGAAATGCTAATCAATGTGATCAATGAAAGGAAGGGGTATGGTATGTATGAATTTTTTTTGTTTTCTTTTTATTTGTTTTTCTGAATTGATGCAAATGTTCTAAGAAATTATCATGATGATGAATACACAACCATGTGATGATATTGTGAGTTACTGATTATATATGTAGAATGGAATATCATATGGTAAAAATATTTGTGTTTGTATGTTGGTATGTTTAATAAATTTAATTTAATTTAATTTAAAAAACCTTTCATGGAAGAAAGTATAAGGTGAACAAGTCCCCATGTACTGGCAGAGCGTGTGTGGGTGGGAAAGGGGGTTTCTGACCCCTTCACAAGAGGTATCCCTTCTGAGTCCAGGTCAAAAGTAGACATAGCCCACGAACTTCCCAGACAAAACAAAACAAGCAAACCAAACAAACAAAAATTCAACAAATGGTGCTGCAATAAGGAGATACTCACATGGAAAATGAATGAAATGTGACCGCCGCCATACAGCATACAAGAAAAAAGTAGAGATAGCTTCTCCTGCTTCAAAAGAATAAATCCTCTTTTCTTTTCTCGCAACATCTAAAGATTTAGTTTCCACTATGTATGCTGAGGACACAAGATAAGTCAAATAGATTGCATCCTCTTTCTTTTTGTTTTTTATTTTTTTATTTTTATTTTTATTTTTTATTTTTACATGGGCAGGCACCAAGAATTGAACCTGGGTCCTCTGGCATGGCAGGCAAGCATTCTTGCATTCTTGCCTGCTGAGCCACTGTGGCCCGCCCATGCATCCTCTTTTTTGAGTTATTATATTCTATGAGAATCTATAATATTTCTTTGAGTCCTGGGGACAATCAAATTCAGGGTTCCGGGCGGGCCACGGTGGCTCAGCAGGTAAGAATGCTTGCCTGCCAAGCCCAAGAACCTGGGTTCGATTCCCGGTGCCTGCCCATGTAAAAAAAAAAAAAAAAACACAAATTCAGGGTTCCACTAACTACATCTCACTTTTTCTCTTGGCATTTTCTCAATACTTCATTACTTCCAAATCATAATTACCTTCTTTTTAAAAATATTGCAAAAACTCTATAAATACTTTGTAATGTAGTTTTATGGAAATATACATTTATTATTATCTTACATTTCTCTACTTTACCCACTTAACTATCCACTCTTTTGGATAACTGGTAGTCGTCCCCTTCTGTTGGAATCAATCCATTTAGAAATTAAGACAGTTTCTCACTTCTTATTTATCTAGCTCTCGGGGTATGCTACATTGCAACTTGTCAATTGTACTAGCTTTCACATTAATGAACTAAATGTTCTTCTCTGAAATCAATGTCAAGCCAGGTAAAATTCATTTATGGCCCAAGCGGACCTAGAGGAAAAGAGCAGAGAAATATAGCCATTCTAAGATATTGTTGCATATCTCTAAAAACCCAAAATACCGTATTTTTTTCTTTATTACCAAACGTATACTGTTTGATTGCCAGTCTTCTGACTCTGACCACAGTTGCTGGATATCTTGATAGTTCAATGCTATTGTTATATTTTTAATGGATATTTATGTTTCAGTTAACACAGAGATTGTTTGTTTCAATAGGTAAGATTCCACCGCAGAAGCCAAAATCAAAGTTACAAATGTGAGAACTATTCCTTCTAAAATGATAAAGGGGGGCACACATTCCCTGTAATATCACATTTCAGGATTACATTGCTAGAACATAATGTATTGTCAAAGCACTGCATCAGAAATATTTAATGAATTTCTGACTCCAATAAAATCTCTTTCTTCAACCCTACATTTCCTTCCCATCTATTTAACAGAACAGAAGAAAAATTTACTGTCTGCTCACATTATTATTTTCCTATGTCTGAATATGTGTACAAATATGAGGGGAGAAAAAGAAAAGCTAAGTTCACACCTGACATTCTAATTGACCAAACCAATTTACAGCAATCCTGGTGTATCATCAATTGACTCAAATCTCCTTGCAGAGTTTTATGATGAGAAGAGTTAATAAAGGCAGGCAAAGAAAATGTACAAAAGACCAATATTTCAAAGGAACAAAGCTTCAAACCTTTGTTTCCCCCAAAGACCTTTCAGCCTATTAAAAATCATGCTACCCAAATTGCTCTTTGGCTTAATCAGACAACAGTCGGTGTTTCTTTTTCAAATAAACTCAGAGTCACATAATTGGACCATCTCAGAGATAACTGAGCTTCTAGGAAACAGAAGCAAAGGAAAGAATGATAATTTATAAAAATCAATAACTAAAATATAATAATTGGCCTTTGCCCTGTCTAATGAAGCTTTGCTAGATTTGTATTTATGTATTATGATAGTTATTACTGACCCAAAAGATCAAATAAAAAAGTAGAGACCAACTGAGGTTGAATAGTTTCCCTGGAATCATAGTTAGTGGCAGAAGACTTGATCTCATGTGTCCATATTTCAGGACCTAGCTTCTTCCATTAACTTAGTTCAGCTCCTGTTCTTTGCCTCCTCTTTCAAGGTGACATAAGTTCACTCAGTCATCACTTATGCATTCATTCATTCATTCATTCACTCATTCTTTCATTGAACAATTATTTGTTGAATGACTGCTCGTTCCAGATAATGTCCTGAACACTGCTTAGCACCACAGGCATCAAAAAATTTATGGAACACAATTGAGACATTTCACAAGAGTGAAATGTAGCTTGTGCAAGCTCTCGAGGACATCTTGTTCTTTTAGGTAGCTAGACAAATACTGTACAACATGCTGTTTAAATGCTGAACAACATTGAATATTTTTTTAGAAATGGGTTTAGCTGGTGTGATGGTAGGACAAAAAGTATACAGTACTAAATTGTGACTAGAAAAGTCTAGGATGGTATCTTGGAAGAAGTGAACTTGGAGAATAAATAGAAACTCACTAAGGATGGGAAGGAAAAAAAGGGCCTCCCATGCAGGGAGAACACTGTGTGCCAAGGGACAGGGGTTTATAGAATATAGGAACTAGAAATTGGACATAATCGGTGTGACAGAGGTAGAGTCAAAGATGACATTCACATTTTTTGGATCAGACAACTGAATAGATAGTCATGTGATATATTAAAAACAGGAAATATTCAAAATATTCAAAGAGTAGGGCTTTGCTGGGAGAAAAGAACAAGAGCAGTCTTGGAGATGGCAATGGTTTGTTCATGTTTGATAGGCTTAGTTTCTGTAGGGGAAACATTCAGTACAGAATCTGATGCAGAGTAGGTACTCAATAATTGTTTGCTGAATCTGGATTTCCTCTGTTCAATGTTTCTTTTTCTTGGACTAAAAGTGTTTTATTTCCCCTTAATTCATCATTTAAAAAAATGAAAGAGTAGCAAAGAGCAATTGTACTTGTTAATCATAATTATTTATCAAACCAAACAGGAGGGGGATCTGCTACAGCTGAGGGCAAGTATGATATGAGGACCATTTAAAACTTAGTACTCAAGAGTACTGATGACTTTGCTAAAGTGCCTTGTTGATCAGGACTGGATTTTGTATTAACTAGGCTACAATTGAAAAACAAGAAACTAAGAGTCAGGAACTTAACTGCTCCTCTATGGACAAGTTCGCCAAAATCAGGAAAAAGCCCTTGCTCTGATTCCACTTGCAATACATCCAGACCAGACAATCCACACTCTCAAAAACAAGGGTGACCATTAAAATGGTGCAGGAAACTAGTGAATTGACCATTAACTAAATTCTTAAAGGAGGAGAGAGAGGGAATGAGTGATCTTTATCCAGAGTCATGAACTATTTATAGAGGTACTTGAATTCCAAGCAATAAAACTACTTAGTTTTGACATAATGAAAAGAACCATTTTACATTTCTCAAGGTAAGTATTTGCCTGTGCATATGATAAAGGTATTTCAATCCAAGGAGAAAAAAAATAATTATTTTTAAATTTCCTCTAAAAGCCGAATTTTCCCCAAATTCATCCTCCAATCCAGACATATCATGTTTAAAAGGTACAGACCTGCATTTACTAACCCTGCCCCTGGAAAATGATTTTGTTATTAAGCCTTGGTTTATTCCAAGTGTTCTGGATAATCTCGAGAAGTACTGCACCTGTTGTTCAGCTCTAAAGATTTTGTAATAAAAGTTTAATGAGTTACCTATTATTACAATGTTTATAGCCATTATTTAAAGGTGAACAATAATGACGTGAATAGTACGCATTTGGTTTAGAACTTATTCAACTCACATATCAGTTAATGCTTCTGTGATTTTTCAAAAAATCTCTTATCGATACACGTGTCTAAAGCCAATGTAGCTGAACCACGAGTTTAGACAGGCTGTGGCTAAGAACAAAGCTAAGGAAGGTTTTCTCACTTGCAATCACATCAAATCCAGATCTTAATTTGCGGTATTTCAGAATTCTAACAAAAATTGTTTATATGACAGCATCTGAGCAGATTTCACAAGGGGACACCTATAAAGCAAGGGGATCAAACGTTGAAAGTAGGTCCTGAAGGCCCTGCATTCTTTATTTCTATTTAAAATCTAACCAGATATTCTATTAATGATCATAACTATGAAGGAAACATACCAAATATATCTAGTTTATCTGATGTCTGTCTGAATGAAATACTATGAAAGCAAAGGTGGGCACATCTCAGAAAAAATACTTTCTTACCTATGTAAAAATTGTCTGCAAGTTTTCAGGTCTATTTCCCATAGACTAGATTTTCCAGAAATCATGAAGTTATACTTTAGCCACACAAGTTTTCAAATCACAAAAATGAATGGGAAAGATATATATATATACACACACACACAGGATCTGAGCAAATATGATAGACTCAGAAGAATAACAGCTAACTGCCCTTATTGAAATTAAATTAATTTAAACTTTATGCTCAGACCATACCTTCTCATTTTTTAGATAATGCCAGGTGGGTTCTGTGAAAACTGTAGCTGAATCATGACTGATTTCCATGATCCTTTTTATGCTATATTTTTATGTCTGAATTACTCATTTAAACAATTTGAATATAAGAATTGTCACAGAATTCAGCACAGTGTTGACATTCTGGAAGCATGCAGACTCAAAACAGGGTTAGCACAAGAGAAGCAAAATATATATTAGAAGAACCCAGAGCAAAACAAACATGTAGAATGAAAGTAAAAACAAATTAACTCCTAGCCACCAAGTGAAGAAAATGATGTTTTCATCTAATCTTCTAAACCAACCACCCTCTCCCCCAAAAAGAAAAATACAACAAATATCACATGATGACATTTGTTTGCTTCTTATACATATGGATGGCTATATCCAATGTTTTCAAATGTTAGCTATAAAAACTGTATTTGCTTCCTTAGTCTTTTTTCAAGCTGATAACTATGCTTTGATAACTATTCTCTTCTCACATTATGCCTTTAAGCAGTATTCTGCTTCTATCAAGAAGATTATAAGGAGTAGTTTATTTCTAAAGATCTATGGGAAGACAGGTTGCAACAGATGAAATCTGCTTATTTCACTGCCATTTAAACAATTAATTTCTTCTTTACACAAGTGAATACATAAAACTGTGTTAACTCAAAATATGCTCTTACCTCCCATCCATAACTGGGGTCTTTCAGGTGTGACTTCTGCTCTCCCACATAAGGCCCAAACTTTTCACCTGCTTCAATCTTCCTTTTGGTCCATATTCCTAGTCCTGCTCCAGGCATATTTGACTCTCGAAGTTCAAACTCAGCAGGAATAGGGATGTCATCAGGGATGTAGATGGGGGCTTTGTAAGGAGAGCCCTCTTTTGGAGTCAACACTTCGCTGGATGTGGCTGGAGAGTATGGTTCTTGAATATTAAGGGTGGGAGTGCTGGCTATTCCATCTGTATCTGGCATTTCTTCCAGAGAAATTTCAGGGTAGCTACCGTATACACACTCATTATCTGTGAATAAATAAAAACTTCATAAATCCCTACTAACATAGAAGAGACAAAAATTCCACAGTTCATTAGTCACTGTAGAATGTGGCTACACTTTGAAGGCCAAATAAGGAAGACCATTGTTAAAATGTGACTGCATGAAAATCTCTAGTTTTCACAGTGGGGGAGTGGGGAGTGGGGGGTGGAGGAGGGGAATTATCACCTGTGTGGTTTATCTGAATCTATAATTCAAATGAACTATCCTTCATCTGCCAATACTCTCACGGCCCAGGTCAATCCATTATCCAGCTGGAAAGTAATCAGTAACTATTGGTCTGAATAATGTAGACAAAAGAAATAAATGTGTGTACCTATAACCCCCCCATCCCCAAACTATCCCCAATGGAGAACTGCCAGGACTATAGAATTTACTGGAGAGTTGTATCATGCAAGGGTATCATGAAATACATTGTAGGAGAGTCATCAAAGATTCCAAAGGCTGCTACATGCAGTAAATAAATGTACATGGCAAGATTAATTATTGGAATATCAATTTGCATTTTTTCTGCATTTTTTTTCTTTCCCATTTCAAAGACATAGTCAAGCCCTTGGTACTCCTTTGCCTCAGAACAGGAAGCCTAAGGTACTTGAAGCTAGTGATTCCTATGGACATTTATAAAAGCATTAATCATTGAAGAAATTAGGTGGATATTCCAGAGGGGATAGAGACAGGAGACACGCTTCTGGGTGAATCAAAAAGAGTCTTCTACAGACTGAGAATGGATAGAGCCCAGAGGACCGCTGCACGGAACAGTGCCCTGGAGACACAGCAAGACTTTTAGGGGATGGCAGGATGGAGTCACAAGGAAGCTGGACACAAAGCAGCATAGATACCACACTTGACATGATGCTCCATGTCAAACCTTAGGACTTTTGTGCAACTTGATGGGGAAAGGAGGGCGGAGTGTCCCAATAACGACTGAACTTGAATTTCCCACCAGCTTAGATTTCAGTATCTTAAAGCAAATAAACATAACGTTTCTTGTTTACTAGAATTAGAGATTGAGAGTCATACCTGATTCATTTAATTCATAGAGTTTCAAGAGGGAAAACCAAGAAAAATGGATCAAAATTACAAGGAGACGGACTTCAGCTCCACCTGAGGAACTGCTTTCTAACAATCAGCACTGTGCGCAGGTAGAATAGGTTGCTTCCATTTTCCATCACAGGGGACAAACATAGGTTGGAGGCCACAAGTCAGGGATGGTTTAGAAGAATAGTAGATTCAGGTTGGCGACTACTAGGTGACTTTTAACCCTACCAACCCTGCTGTTCTATAAAATATTAAAGTTTTACAAGGCAGTTTATTGTACTAGAGGGGAGAAAAGGAGTTTTACATCCTCGATTCCTTCTGTGGTTAATTGGAGAAGTTAATTTACTATAATACCCATTAACAATTGTCCATCGAGTACTATCTCCTAAAGTTTTGTGACGTACAAAGAGACAGTACATAATAAAATATCTTTCTAATGAGGTGCTTGGTTCTTGATTTTAACTAACCTTAGAATTGACCTCCAGCCTAATCTTCACATATCGATGAAACATCACCACTTGCATGCTTTCAACATACAAGCTCATTATCACTTCAAGTTCATTCAGCATAGAAAAAAATTTATACATTATCATCCGGCCTCAAGCCAATTCTTCAGAGCTCTTCCCTATTTCCATTAAGAATGCTATCTTTCCCCTAATTATCCATATTCAAGTCTTTAAAATACCAGTGGAAATTTTCTCCTTTATCTTCCAATCTACAGAGTCACCAGATGTCGCCCATTCTTACAAGATTTTTATCTTCATCCCATTCTTTCAATTCACATGGGCCTTCCTGAAAATTATAATGTCCTCTAAAAATGGGTTGCCCTACCTTTAGCTTCTTTTTGTTATCCCTCAACACTGAGCCTATACCATGCTCCTGACTTTATCTTCCCAACATGTCTACTTTCCTGCCCAACAGTCTCCAATAACTCCCAATGTCCTCAGGTAAAATCTAAACCTCTCAGTCATGGAATAAAATCTTTCTCATTTTGAAAGCATACTTCCTTGCTATCTGATTCTTTACACCACTTGATAGGCACCCCCCCGCCAGAATATGCTTATCCCTGTTTTCTGAGCTCAGTGTTTCCTCTGCAGTCCCTTTCTTCTTGGCTACCTTAGCCCTGCTCACCCATCGAAATGCTAGTCACCTTTCTGAGTCAAATCCCAATTCGTCCGTGAGACCTTCTATGGTCATCACATTTAACACACATGTCCCCATTCCTTGAATTCTTACATCATTTCCCTCTCTGTTTCACAATTAAATACTCCCGTGTGTTGCTGCTCAGGATTTAATACGTGTGATCCTTTTATTCTCACAAGGTTGTATGTCCTAGAAGGGGAGGGGCCCAGAACTCAGACTGAGAATTCTCCAAGTGATCCATACATAGGTGCTTAAAAAAAATGTGTGTTAGCCTGCCCCAGAAAAAAAGACAAAACAAAAAAAAAACATGTGTGCTAAATAATAGTTATTGAACTCTTAAAACAAAACAATATCTTCCTAACAAATATATGAAACTATTTTGAGCCTTTAATTCCCTTTCAAACCATTTTAGGAATAGAACACAGCAAGCAGATTGCAAACTTTTCTCCAAACCCAACCTCAAAAGAAACAATTTCAATAATGCCTCAAAGAAATACTAATAGAAATACACTTCAGGGTCTAAACACCTTCACCCAGTCCATCCGATTGCATTCTTCCAACCTAGGAGTCAAAAGTTTGCTGATGCTGTTGGTACAGCTAAGAACATATAAAAACATCTCTCTAGAATTATAACACTCAAACCCAAATTCTTAAAGGATTTATCATCCATTGTGAAGATAGTGTTTTTCTCGAGAATTGCTATAATTTGGATGGCACCATATAATCTAAAGACGTGTCCATTTAAGCAGTAGAAAACAAAAAGCACCCTGCCCCCACTCCCCAAAAAGGCCCCCAAATGATTAGGATGACACTCTTCAGTAATTATCCATTAAAGGTCAAATCAGTCATAGTGTCACTTCCATCACAGTGATCTCAAATCTTTAAAAACAGGATAGGGACAAACCCATCTGTGCTCTCCTACTAGCACACCTGACCCCATGACCTCTGAGTTACCCACAAACTCTCCCAACACATAATCTAAACAAGTGCATTCAGATTTCAATTCCTGTGGAGATAAAAAGCATGTGTGCCCAGGCTGCTACAAAGAGGAATGTGAGTGTAAAGCCTGTGTAATTCCACTTACAATGGCCAAAAATTCTAATTAAACCTAAAGAACAACTTATATAGATTAAGCAGATCCAGGAGGATCCTATTCATCTACCTGTAGGCATATCATGTAGATGCAGTCCTAGGCCATTTGCTTAAGCCATGGTTAATCTAGTATCATCTGAATTAAACATTAGAATGACTGTAGTGATGAAAAATGGAAATTTAAAACTGCTGAGTATCATGTATCAAAACACACACCAATATTTCAATGTAATCTAGCATTATGAAGTTTTCAACAGAAAATGCAGTTTATCACACTGTGTTGAATATTTGCATAAACCAAAGTAAACTAATGCTTCCATGTACATTACTCAAGAACTATCCAAAAAGCTGCCAAAACATTCCATCTAAATGACAAACTGCCTCAATTATCATATCTCCATTAAATCTCCGTTATTGGGGGGGGAAATGGTTAGATTCTTTCCCTTGGCTATAACTATAAGTAATTAAAGCATTGCTCAGATATCACACTGACAGATTGGGCACATTTACAATAGATAAGTATCAGGTAAGAAATACTCTATACATCAGTGGCCCCATAAAGATAAATAACTCTTGTAACTTCTTGGAGCTGAGGTTTTGCTCCATGCATCCTTTACACATATTATTTGCTCCATGCATCCTTTACACATGTTATTACCTGAGTGAGGACAGGAGACAGCTTACTATGGGTTGTGGGATGTGAAGCAAATGACTTGGTAAATTTTCAAATTTTAAGTGTTCCAATATCCCCAGAGATCAGCAAAAGCTACACTTCTATTAGTTCATATTTATTTCTATGGCTCTTTGGATAACTAGCATAGGTTTCCAAAAGAGGAAATTATAAAAATAATACCAGAAATAATAACTTCCATAAATAGCTCTATATTTTCTAATCTTGAACCTCACAACAATCCAGTGAGAATAATAATCTTCCCATTTTGCAAAAGTGGAAACTGAGACTCAGGGATGCTAAACAGCATATCCAAAGAGGACTGAGACTAGAAATCAGAATTCAAGTCCAGTCCTCCCTCTGATTCTTGGTCAACTGGGTTTTGTTTTGTTTTTTCTTTAAAGATACTTCTTTAATGGTCTTTTTTCCCTCAAAAACAAACAAACAAAAAAATCATTGTGGCCCTACTATGTGAATAGTTTGGTTTCCAGCTTTTCCATTTTATATTTCACAATGAACATTTTATGTTTAATATTTTCTGAAACTACATTTCATTGCTGCATAATATTCCATTATATATCTATAATGTTTATTTATGTTGTTCACAATTCTCTGACACCACAAATATCACTGAAATGAACATTGTTAAATATGTAACTGTTCCTCTCAATTTCTTTAGGTTAGATTACTATGAGGAAGTGTAGTGGGTATTGACAGAATGCTTTTCAGAAAGCTTATACTCTTTCTGAATTATACTCTTACCTACTATGCTGGCATTTATTATTATGACTTGTTTTAAATCTTTATTAATATAATGGGAAAGATTATATATCTATTATCGCTTTAATTCATATCAGTGATTACTGAGACAAATTTTTTGCCATTCATATTTCTTCTTTTACAATCAATTGTCTTTGGCCACTTTTAATTGGACTTTTATTGTCTGTCTTATTAATGATAAACAAATTAATCCTTTGATATCATTTTTGCTAATTTTTCCTAGTAGATCATTTACCATTCAGATTTGGAATGGGGCTTTTGTAGTATACAAAATTTAACTTTTATGTAACTAAGACTATTTTTTTCCCTTTTTGCTTTTTTACATTTTCCTTAGAAAATCCTTACCTTTCTTGAGAAAAAAAAGATTCTCTTATATTTTTCTCTGAGTTTCATAGTTGCTTTTCTATCAACCTTGGATTACCAATGATTTACTACTGAGTGAAAAGCAGAGAAAAATGATTTCATTTATCTGAGCCCCTGTGAATGGCAGGCTAGAAAAAAACTGCCATTGCACTCGTAATTCTTTGGTTCTTATTTGCAAGGCTGGCCTAAAATGCCTTCTCTTTTTGTGGGTTTTATATAACTCACCATTTGTTTCTTTTGGCCTTTCTTGCTATTTTAACTGCAAATCTTCTGGGCAGATGCCATTCAAAATCCTGAGCTTCACCATTAATAGCATTCAGTACACATCATAATACTTATCATTCAGCATTATCATTAGTGCTAGTAACATCAATAATTCTCTACTCTTGACATTAGCTCATTGATAGAAAATATTCAGCAACTCAATAGTCTCATATTAATACTAAAAGTGTGTGTAGATAAGACTGATTTCTCTAAACACGCAGCAATAAATCAGTTATTTACACTCCACTGTGTACACAAATGCATACACTACACACATTCATGTACATCTGCAATGTACAAATGTGTGTGTGTGTGTGTAATAGCTCACTAATCTTAAAAATAGGCTGAGACAGAAACATGATTTGAGATCTCAGGCAGACTGGTTGAGATCATAACTACATGAAACAACTGCCAAGAGGAGACCAACCAGGGAATTGAACAGATTAGGTAACTCAGAAATTCAGACATTTCCCCCCATTATGTTCCTCATTGCAGTTTTGTAATAAAAACATGAGCAAACTTCAAAGGAAGCTCTGTAGTAAAGGTTAATTGCCACTAAAGAAGAGGGTGGGCCCAAGCGCCCAGTACTTTGTGCCCAACTCGCAAGCAGACAGGAAGGATTACACGTGGCTGAGAGCAAAGGATGCGTGCCCGGCCCAAGTTGGAGAGGAGGCTCTGCCAAACCTCAGAGCCCACCAGGGACCTGCTCAGCAGACCCGCGTACAAAAACACGAGTACGGGAGCCCATGCCCACTGATGGTGGGGCAGGGGAGGGAGGGGGGAGATATCAGTTTCCTTCAAAAATTAAAACCGGACATGCTCTTCTTCCCTAGTTAGGACAATTCCAAAGTGGTTACAGCAGCATATTTGTGAGAAAACTGAGGCCTTCGGGAGCCAGCCCTTTTGCGCCAGCAACAGGGCCAATAAACACGTGCTGGGCTTGGGGAAAAGGGTGGGGCCCAAGTAATACCAGATGCACAAAGAGAACAAAGAAGAAGGCTATGAATTGGCCAGCAAAATATTCTGTGAGAATGGCCCCAAGATAATGAAATTTAAGATCCCAATGAAAGGAAGAAAGGAAACTAGTAAAAGTAAGAAAAATGAATTTCCAGAATACCGACTTCAACAAGCTGTGAAGGCCTAGAGTAACAGCCCAGGAATACAGGTTTAGAAAACAGGGGCATCTAACAGAAGGACAAGCTGTTGACAGACATAGATTTTAGTATGTCCTGCCTCCAGAAAGGAGTGAAGAAAAAAAAAATTGACAAGTAGAGTCTTTGATGTTGGACTACATTTGTAGAATTCATGTCTCTAGAGACCTTTTTTTTCTGTGTATGCACATGAAATAATCTATCACCATTGCTTGGGACATGGAATTTTTAAAATGACCTTTTAAGCTTCCTTGCACCTCTAGTATTTGCTACTTCCCTGTGCCATGCTATTCCGTCTCTTCCTTATGGAACTTTTTTATCCAGTGTTTCCTAAAAATATTCCATTCAATAAATTATCAAAAAGAACCCCCCACTCTCATAAAAAAAAAAATGTGGAAGAGTATTAGGAGTCAAGGTAGCAAGGGAGATGGAAAAAAACACCACATGAATTAAAATTAGGAGACTAAATCAATGAGCAAACATTTATTTTCTCATAGTATTGTAGTATACCTCTTGCTTGTCCTGTGGCTTTGAAATCTGGCTGAGAGTTTCTCCACTCTCCTAGGAATTTCCCAGACATTTCACTAAGCAACTGTGTTAAACTGGTAGCTCCTAAGCTACTGTGTAATGGATCTGGCCACTTCCAAAGTTCCTCTTCAGAGATGGAACTGAGTTTTTTTTTTTTATGGTTATGGAAAGACATTGCTCAAAAATGTACAATGTAGGTAACAGAAAAGGCCTTTGGTATGTAGTTACAGAAGCTAAATACAGGTAAAATAAAGTTAAAGCTATGAGAGTGCTATTCCAAGAGAAAACATGATCTGGTTAATATTTGGCTTGTTCTGTTGTTAGGAAGCCACGATCACCAATTCTTGCCAAAATGACCAGGTCAGAAGAAACTTATCACATACCAGATAGTGTGCCTTTTACATTATAACTACCTGCCTCGACTTTCTTTTAGCAATACAAATTTTTTAAAGAGACTTTTGGTAACCTTCGACCTGATGGCTTTTCTCTTAAGCTTTTTATATGCCCCAAAGTGATTTTCCTTCAGATTCATTTAGAGTAAAGTAGAAATGCCCTGAATTTATGTGGCAGCAGACTGGGTGGTTACTCCTTAGGCAGTCTGAAATGGCCAGAGTACAGCTTTCAGTATTCAAGCCATATCTACAGTAATTATTTGCCAGTATATCTAAAAGAAGGCAGGCATTTCCTGTTGCACACAAATGGGACACTCTTATCTAAATTACTGTTTAAACAGGTATTTAAGAAAAGACTATCACCAGCAGGAATTTACTGATGACGGAATACATTAGTTTAGGGCTGGACACATTCGTCCACGACTAAGCATTGTCAGAAAAGGAAGCATATCAGCATCAGGAAGGTATAGAGAATATTTTACAACTCCCATATGGGTCAAGATGGAGGATCATAAAGTATGCCATTTCCATTTGGAGAAAACAGATATTCTGGACCTGACAATTGGTTACCCACACCTGGAGTAAACTTGAGAGCCATACCTTCAGAGTTGTAGTTTGGGGAAGTCCCTGTTTCCCTATCCATAATATAAGCATTTGGACAAGTGCATCTCCAATTCCATTCTGCTCCAGCAATCTCAACTTCTATGAAATGAAAAAACACCAAAGGTGGTCAAACTTTGGTATAACCAAAACTTGTAAAATACATTCCCTAGAAAGACATTTTGAGAATTGGTCTGGTTTCTCCCAACATGTAACCTAGGAAAAACTGTACTCTGACTCCCAACCTTGCTCCAACCAGTTAAACTGGAATTTATTCCCAGTAGAGGCTTATAAAACTGGGCTGTTATTCTCACATTAAGTAGACTGCCCTCTGGTGAGGACTGTGGTTTACGTGTGGGCAGAATGTGTGGTTTACTACCTCTAATTTGTTTATGTTGTTGATGGTGGTTTCATAAGAAAGCTGTAGCCCTTCACATTCTAAAGAGTGACCTGATTAGCTTCCTTAAAAAAAAAAAGTGTTTTAACAGGGGCATGAGGGAGCATTAATGTACCCATGCTAACAGAGGACTAACTGGGATCCCTTTGACCACAGCTCTACTTCATTCAGCTCTGCATGTGAAATGAGAGCCCCAACTTGTTTATTATAATTACCTAAGTGTGGCTTGGTGGCTTTTGGCAGAGATCCCTCTTGCCTCCAAAGGAGAGACAAAAACTCAGGAGCTATGGGCTAAAGGAAGGAAAAAGGGGAAAGTGCATTCTGCAGCAAGGAGACTGGCCTCTAATATAAACTGAGTGTAGAATATATGCATGACTCAAAACAACCTCCAAAAGACAAACCACAAAAATTAGATGAGATTGAGTTCTACTTTCTGCTGCATGGTAGACAAAGATGGGCGTGCAGGAGAACGGAATACACCGTGTAGATGTAAGTTCAAATTCTTTCTCACAGCAGATTTGATGCAGACTTTTCCCCACAGCTACAAGACAGAAGAGCTTTCGTAAAGTCAGGAGTCCCACATAAAGAAAAGAAAATAATTATGCATGTCTGGCAGAAGAGGGAGTTCTAGCAATGGCTTGCCGATAAAAAGGAATGTGAACTAGCAATAGAACACTAATCTTACCACACTCTTGGCTTGATAAGATGCAGAGAGTGACCCACCAAAGAATGAAATTTTGTTAGTATCCCCTCATTCGGTTTTATCTGAAAATGAACAGTGCTCCTCATTCTCACAAGGCTTGGTAACGACAAGGCAACAATGACTTCTGATCTTAAAGTGATTCTGTGGGAAAACTTCTTAGATTTGGCTAGTTTTAGCCCAGATTCTGGTTATACCATTGCAAACTACAGTATCATCAAGGTAAAATAAGTTTAGATGGTCCCAAGAAGGGCAATTTTCTGGCCCCATTCTAAGCTCCAAAGGCCCCCATATTGAGTTTCTCAACACTACATCTTATTAAATGCAAAAATACTCAAAACCATGGAGATGGATGAAATCCCATTGAAAAATATAAAGAAGGGTTTTTTTTTAAACTGAGAAAACATGCACTTTGATAAAAAAATGTTTGCAGAAAAATATGAACAGATGTACTATGTATATGTGTATACATATACTAAATAGCACTTATGATTTGAGAAGGGGTAATTTCAACATTGCTAAGTGGTAACACAAGCTAGGTATTTAAGGGAATGCTATAATATGACAACTTCATAGACTACCAAACCATGTATGGTCTCTGGAAATTGTCATTATCAACATGTTCAATAACTAGTAGCATTAAGTGGTCTGTACAGCATCCTTCATGTCTAATTGAGTCACACAGTCTATGACATTTGATGGACACCAGGTACTGCCTCCTAATGAGAAACGACTTAAAAAAAAAAGGCATTTGAGACCTCTCCTATATAAATTACTATCGTTTGCAGCAAGAGTGGATTATAAATATTTGCTGGCAAAACTAAATTTATTTACAAACTGGGCCTAATTTATTTTGGGCTTCAGTACAATCAGCTTTTGTCGAAATATTTATATTATCTGTACTTCACTAAACTCTACCATAATCATAAACTCTGTTGAAAAATAATTTGCTTTAGCAGGATTTAAACTACCCATTATATCACCAGCTAGTGCCAGTAAATTTCTGTACTGGTTGATAAAGTTTCTTCCATGGAATAAATATACATTTGACTTTCAAAATCTTTGGTGGGCTCCATGCTATGAAAAGTGAGGGATTAAAGATGTCCCTGTCTTTACAAGTTTTGTGTGAATGGTTCAAATTTATAGAGATTGCACATTCCAATTGAGATTTTGAGAACAGACTACAAAAGCAATCATACTGAAATACTTTCCTCACATTAAAATAATAATTAGATGCTTAGACTATTGGGTGATAGCCTTTGCTAAAGATGTTACCCCTCAGTCTCATTCATTTACCCATTCCTGAAACATCTGTTTGGGACCAGGTTGCGTCAGGTCTTGCACAAGTGGCTAAGGATGGATATAGAGTTGAATAAGATAAAATGATTGTGCTTAAGAGCTCGAGTTGACTAGTGAAAGTAAAGCTAGCAACACAGTACTATGTAATAGAATAAAGTCTAAGATGAGTTTAGGAAGAGAAATGAGTATTAAGAGCTGGATACAACTAAGCTTGTAAGAGCACATGCCAATATTATAGACACCCTTAGCCTTAGACTGAAGAAAACCACATAGGTATTCAATTTTTGAAGATTAATCCATTTATTCCAATTATTTGAGGAAATGCAGTTGATACCCATTTATTTCTGAGTATCTACAAGTTTTTACAGGAAAGTGAGGATAAAATAAGGAGTATTTCCTCTCACTGCTTCTGAGTGGCTCATAAAATGATGAAACCAACCAGGTTTTAAAACAGCTTTATTCACTACAAATAAGCCAAGGGAAAATCACATGGAGAAGCGGACAGTTCCCCTGCCTTATAACTAGTGCAAATGTATTTCTGCTTGGTCTACTTCATTGAAAAGAGATTCAAGCACTACTGTGCACTGGGACTACTGCAATGCCAATGAAATTCCTACCTGCCTATAAATGGCCCAGATCACAACACATATCTTCCAGTTTGAGTTGAAAGTTGCTCCAAACAGACAAGAGATCTGGTGGACCTCAGAACACTACTATATTCACAGGGAAGACTGGGCAGATCACCCTGGGACCTCCAGGGCCACCAATCGAAAGCAAGAATAGTTAGAGAAAACGGCAGGTAATGGTTCTTCTCCCATTTAATACCTAAATATGCCTACAAGAGTCAAAGTAACTTAACCAAGAGCCAAAATGGTAAAATAAATTTTGATAGCTGTATTTCTTATGGTGAAGAAAAAACAGGCCTCAAAGAAAAGGAGCGATTTATTTATCAAGGTCCTTCATGAAAAGGAAGGCCAGGAACTTAGATATTTGTAACTTCATACTAGGAGCATGTACATAAAACACATTTCTACTCATTTACACCAACATTATATAAAATGACTCTTATTTAGATCCAGGCATTGTTCTCCAGAATGAATAAAATCTCAGTGATTTTTTTGGTCCTTTTGCTGACCATTTCATAGATTTTTCCCAATAAATCTTTTTAAACAAACTGCTAAGTAAGTTAAAGAAAATATTTTGGCAACATATTGCTTGAACCTCAGGATAATCGATTGAAATATCTATTTTTCAAAGAATAGTATAATCTCAGAACTAAAGAAGACAGTAAAATTATTAGTTTGCTCATCTAAACATCTAAGATGCCTGATGATTCAAACATATTTGTGGATCAATGCATGTAAATTTCTGTAAACCATGACTGACCAAGGGGAAAAAATTACAAGTGTTATAATTATGTCTAAAATATATGCTGGTGGGCGGGCCACAGTGGCTCAGCAGGCAAAGTTCTCACCTGCCATGCCAGAGACTCAGGTTCATTTCCTGGTGCCTACGCATGCAAAAAGAGAAAAAAAGAAAGAGAGAGAGAGAGAGAGAGAGAGAGAGAAGGGAGGGAAGGAAGGAAGGAAGGAAGGAAGGAAGGGAGGGAGGGAGGAAGGGAGGGAGGGAGGGAGGGAGGGAGGGAGGAAGGAAAGGAAAAATATATGCTGGTACGAAAATCCACTGGGGCTAGAAATATACCCACAGTCTGCAGAATAATTAAACAATAACTTAGCAACCTTTGTACTGTTGCTGCTTTTGTTGTTCTTGTTGTCGTATTAACATGACTACTTTATTCAGCATTTTAATACTCATCACTGCCATTAAATCTCACCATCTACAATCCAGCACATGCCACAAAATTAATCACTTAGTCAATGAGACTTCTACATGTAAAGCACCACAGGAAGTCACAAAGAAGAATAAAGTGGAATTCCTGTTTTCAAAGGACTTCCAGTCCAGTCAGGGAGATAAGACAAATGCCCAGGAAGAATTAATTTATATAATATAAAACCAAGTTGCATAGAGTCAAGTGAATGGTACAGAAAACAGGGACTACAATGTTCAATGCTAAAAGTGATTTTGCTTTTCTTTAAGAGAAAACTGAAGTGGAAGATGGCTAAAAATTCAGCTTGTGATGAAAACAGATAATCGAGAGGATTGTGAAATAAAGGTTATGTATAGACTTTGGTCGTGCCTTGGCAAGGTAATGACTTTTAATTGGATTGAGTTTATCATATTTGCAGAGGTACGGCAAACACAGAAGAAAGGATTATAGTAATTTCCACTTTCCATTATTTGGCCTAATGAGAAAACAGAGGGTGGTCCACATCTCTGGGACATATTATGAGCCATAGGAGATGCTTAACATGTCAGTTTGGGGTAGCATAGAGCTCTCCTAAATAAACACATTTATTTGGACATAGTTGAGTCAGAGTAAGTCACCTGGAAAAAAGGTTGCAGGTCATTAATTTGCATAGTACAAAGGATTTATGAATTTTTAAATTAACTCTCTTGGCTCTCCACACCATTTCAAACAGTAGGGCATTTCTGCATTTTTCTTTTCTTCAAAGTTTAGCTAGCTCAAAGGGTCAAATGAAAATACTGGGCTAAAGAAAAACCAGCTGAGCAGAATTTCTTTCTTCTAGGTAGAAAAGAAGTGCATTATAAATTCTTCCAAGGAATCTCATTATATATATCAAGTCAAAAAAAAAGTGCAAATATGTGATGAATCATAAAAGGATCATGCAATTGGCACACCCCAAATTCGTGGGACAGGTTATTAAAGCATATCTCCACCATCACTCCAGTAGACTGCAAGGTGGTAAAGGCAGGAATCATGGGTTCTTGATTCACTGGAGAATTCCTGGAATCCAACAAAGTTTCTGGCTCATGATAATACACTCCAACCTGTATTTGTTGACTTGAAAACTTCAGTGTAAGCAAGCCAACTGTCCTGGAGAATAGTGAGTGGTACCTACTTTTCCATCTTTAACTTGGGAAGTTCTAACATAGATATGAAAAAGGCATCAGAAAAACTGTACCCAGTCTGTTTAAGGATATAATAAAAATGTCCCCAATGAAGGAAAGGAAAACCACATTGAATCTACACACATACATAAGACGCTTACTAGATTAACTTAACCAAAAATAATCAGTTCAAGGTTTGTACCATGTACTCCTCACGTTGCAATCCCTTCAAACATATTTGTCATAAAAGAAACAAACCAACCAAACAAAAAGTCCTTCTATGGATAAACTATGCATTCCTCAAGAGTTTTACTGAGCACCCAGGAACAAAGATTGGTAAACCAATATGAAACAGCTTCCCCCACACAGAAATACCCCAATATGAAACATTTCCAATGAAATTAAATTCAATGAGCATTTATTGCGGCACCTGCTATTAACCAGCCAACACCTCATAGGTAGTAGTATGCAAGCTTCATGAGGATAAGGACTCAGTCTGCTTTCTTCACCAAGCACAGTGCTGGTACAAAGTAAAGGCTCAATATGTATTTGTTAATGAATGAATAAATACAGGAATGAATGAATACAGAAATTAACCTTTAAGGTTAATCCAGGTTATGCATCAGAATCATATATGAAGCTTAAACTTAAAAATACAAATTTCATGGCATTTCTGAAATTAGCAATAAAGGATTCTTATTTATGTGACAAATTTCCTCTTCCTAATATCTCCAGTTTCTTATTATATAGTCTCAACACACAATAGCATGAATAAATTCAAGTAATCTGCAAACCCCAGACCAAAGCTAATTCCTTCTTAAGTAGAAGACCTCACAGGGTCTTCTAGCTAGTGTGCCTAACTACTTATGTAACCCCAGGAAAGCCCCTTAATCTACTTGAACCTCAGATTCTGTATATATTTCTGGTGTTCCTCAAATGGTAGCCACTAGATGCTTGTGGCAATTGAGTGCCAGCAATGTGCCTTCTTCAAATTGAGATTTTTTAACGTAAAAATACACACAGATTACAAACACATGGTGCCAAAAAAGTAAACTATCTAGCAGATAATTTTTGTATATTGATTACATGCTGAAATGAATACAGTCTTGGATATACTGAATTAAATAAAATATATTAGCAAAATTAATTTCACTTTTTCTTTTTTTACCTATTTTAAAGCAGCTATTAGAATGTTTAAAATTAATATGTGGCTTGCATTATCATTCTATTGGTCACCATTGGCCGTGTCCAATGCCTGTGACACAAAGTTATAGTAAGAATCTGAAGAAAGAATGCATTTGAGCATATTTTGTAAACTGTGGAAAAAAACTACTACTGTCAAAAGTCCTTACTATTATTAGGTAAGGTTCTTGTGTCTCTAGGTCTCAGTGTGACAGTTCTTGAGGTCAGCGCCTTGTAGGTCTACCTGCATTCAAATAACAAAAGGTGTTGAAATGATTCATGAATGATTCATTCCACACCACTCCCCAATCAATTAATCTCTCCATAAACACTTGGTGCAACCAAATGTAAAGAAGGATCAATGTAGTCATCGACGTGGAATGATAAGATGAGCTCAATCCAGAACACTGCCCTGACTTTCCGTGAGGATGCAGAAAACAGCCTGGGCTGAGTAAGGCTAGAGGAAATTTTGTGTTTGAAAGAGGCATTATTGGCCAATGAACAAAATGCAATATTTAAGGGTGGGAAATGATAAACCTATTTCATGATTTCAGCCCAGGATACAGAAAGGAAGAAAATCTCATGGGATTAATTTCTTTTTCCCTATCCCTTTAACAGTTCAATTCTCCCACCACAAACATCATCACTCCATATCTTCAAAAAGGACATGTGCCTTCAAAACACCTGGCAGATAAAAGACTATAAAGAACTTTCCTGCTGCTCTTCCATTACTGTGGGTACAGTTAGTGAAACTCCAGAAACATCCTAGGTCTAGGCTAATGGATGAAAATGGACATGGGGTTCTAGACTAGGGTTAGGCTGGACATATATTACATTATCCTGGTGATATTTGCAATAGTTCTAAAAGTTCTGTAGGTATGGAGATGGGCAAACCCACTTGGTGTATTCTCAAAGCTCTATTATGCAAAAGTGAAGAGTAACCAGAGTTCCTTTGGAGGTAGAACATGGAGTTGGCATATGTATTTCACTCTGTACTCTCACCAGGTCATGCCTCTAGACATTTTATGACTATTACTCGTGTATTTACTGCAATGTAAGGCAGTTGCTAACCTAACATTCCAGCCTTTGTTCTGAGCCTCGTATAGCTTTCCTCCAGGCTGTTGATTTTGGAGAGGTTGTGTAATCCTGGTGAACTGCTAGCAAAGAGTGATCAATCAACACTTTGAAAGCTTCTGGTTCATCCCAATACCTGGGAGCTTCTTTGATAAACAGTATTCCTGTGACAGTGTGAAATTTGCCATTGTGGGAGTAAATACTTGTGGGAATATGGCGGGTTATTGTTTTTATCTTTTATTTACATTTATACAGAATACTTTGTTCATAGTAAATCCCCACTTGCCTCAAGATTATTCTCTCCTAAACTCAAATCACTACAGCTCTACATGCATTAACCTTAATGCTTTCCCTATGGACTTCCCATATATCCAGATTTTCTAGCACATTACCAATAATAACAATTTAAAAATTCCTTATATACCATTTTTTTAAAACCTATGTAGGGTGATTAAAGAAGAAATGCTAACACTTTCATGGATTGGGTATGCGCTGCTTAAAGGTGTCATCCTCCTGAGAAGGCTTTATCCTGGGTCAGCAGGATTAACACCTATTTTGGCAAGACTGTGGAGGGTTAGAGCTCACTAACCTTTGCGAAAATTGACCACAACTTTTTGGTGACCTCAGAATGTTTTTTCACAATTGACCTCAATCAGTTTGCCCACCTTATGACTTTATTGCAATCTATGACTCAACCACAATAATCTTTTCTGTATTCCACTGACTACCCTGTGGAATTTGGTTTCTCAGTATTGTTTTCTTGCCAGTATCCTGGTCTAGAATGCCCTTCCCTCATTCTTCTCTCCACTGCTCCCTAGAGAGGGCTACATCCTGTTCTGAGAGTTGGGGGCACAGCAATGGACAAGATTAATTGTGTCTTATCTGAGTGAACCTCAGAGCCTGGTGGGTAAAGGGGAAAAGTAAACCAACACATAGAGGACATGAGATGGTCCTAGGTGTTCTGAAAAAAATAAAACAGGGTGAAATGCAGGGGTGGGTGGCTATTTTAGAGAGAGAAGACTTCACTTAGGAGGCAGGATGTAAGATTTACTCACTGAAACCCTTCCCACCCTTTCAGACAGTTAAATGTCATCTCATCTGCTAAGGATTCTGTGTTCCCCACGTCCAACCTCCCCCAGCAGAGTGAGTTCCTTCTTTTTAGATCCCAGAGCACATAAAATATAACTCAAAACCTGTCCTTCTGTCATTTACCCTGGTGCTATTGCAATTCCATGTTTTCATATCTATCTTCCTGTTTTGCCTATCAGCTACACAAGGACAAAAGCAATATATATTTTACCTTTCTATCCTCCCTCCAGTGCTGTGAATATAATGGATGCTCAATAAAGTTGATGGTTCAGATTGAATCAACTTTGGAGAATGCTCATTGTAAGGAATTTTCATTTTTGAGAGCTGTACATTGTACAGTTCACTCAGCTTGAATCTTAAGCAAATTTCAAAGGAAAATGTTATCTACAAAAATCACTCCCATCACTGGGAGAAGTAATTTCTAGGGGATATCTAAACTGTTGACCATCCTGAATACACATCAAGCAAGTGACATGTGGCCAAGTGTTCTTCCAGAAGAGGTTAAAGTTTGGAAACAATGATCTCTTCCAACAAATTTAAGATAATTACCCCTTGGTCTGAAAAGGGAATTCTCAAGCTTTCTGTTTGAAAACATGTCCAAGAAAATTGAGGATTCCCTAAGTTGAAGAGAATCAGAAAGAGAAGCTTTCGGTTAAAAGAAAACAGAGCTTTAAGCTGAACCTTGTACAACACAAGCTGGATTTCACAACAGTGAATAAGAATGAGCACAGAGTTTGAAAATCCTACCAGGAAGTTTTTGGTTTTTGTTTTTGTGGGCTTTTCTAGTAAACACTTTGCTCTTTTGTTCTGGCCTTAAAAGTGTGCTTAACAAAGTCTTCCATTCTTCAAGGACACCTTCAAGAAGAAAATAAGTAAACTGCCCTAATAGAGGAATAAAGCAAATAACAAAAAGTCCTTTTCTGAAGAATCCTAGTGCTCTTTCTTAGTTAGAATCTGACTCTGAAATCCCAATTTAATAAACTAACTCCACCTTTTCCCCACAAAAGGAATGCCTCCAAGTTTAGGCTGAGGTAGGATAAATATTCCAAATTCTATTTCAAATACTAAGAACAAGATAGTATTTTCCCTGCTGCTTCCCTGCCCTGTAATTTGACATTCATTTTAATGATGCTTGGTTTATTGCTTGTCAAAAAAGTAAAATGGCTTGTCGGTTTTATGGAGTTTCTCCTACATTTTGGATGGCTATATTACATTTTGAAATAAGTGTATAGCTTTCCACACACACACTTTTTTTAGCCTAAATGGTGCATGTATGGGTTTGGTACTTGGCTGCCAGTGGAATGAAGTCATAATTTCAGGAGTCCAGGAGAATAGATCAAAATCACGCCAACACTTTCATGGATGGGTATATGCTGCTAAATGGATGTTTACCTAGAAAAGTCATCATCTGGCATGCAGCATACTGAATGTTCCTAAGCAGCTAACTCATGTATACTAAACAAATTTGGCTTGGCTGCTGCAAGAGCTGCCCTGTGGAAATTCTCAACATACATTTGTTTGATTGAGCTGTCATTCCCAGTTGATCTGCTGATGATCTGTGTCACTTTGTTTAAATGTCCTGGTGTGGTTTCTTATATATATACAGTGAAAAGCCAGTACGTTTCTGTGATGGATTAAATAGAGGTGAAATTTGAGAGTGACTCCTGTTTTTGATTCCTCTGTTCTCAGACAGGTGGGTCTGGAATGATCAAGAATGTCACATTCAAACACAGGGGAAAATATGGAGTCCTTTTGATTTAAAACACATTACTGTAAAGATACATTTGCTACTGTGTTCTCCCACTACAAGAAGCTATTTAGGATTCTCCCTCTAAACAAACACCAGATGGGCTAATTTTCAGTATCCCTTTCAAATGTCCAAAAAACAGAAGGACACAAAACTCATTGCTGGGAAATACATTCTGAGAGAAGTGAGCAAGGCCCCTTCCTGACATACAGATTCAAAAATCAAATGCAAGGTCAAGTACCAAAGCTCCAGATCTCAAATATCCTGGTAATGGTTCAGATGGAAACCCAACACCACAGTGCCATACCATGTCTGAGGCACTAATCAAGCAACTGCCTGTTTGCTCGGTGGTTAAAGCACTTCCTGCAGCTAATCTGCCTAGATAGGCTCTCAGCTTTAATAACCTATGGGGTCTGCTGTTAAGTGCTGGGATCTGGGCACCATCAGCGCTTATGTCTCTACTCTGCCAAACGCCAGACAGCACGTGACGCACACGCACTCCTTCCCCTCAGCTTTCATGGACGTCATAGGCCTGGGCTGGCTGTAAGCTGGGTCCCCTTACCCAAAAAATAGATCTCACCAACCTGTTATGGTACTTGAATCCCCCCCCCCGCCGCCGCCCCACTGATTTAGCATCATTCTTTGGGTTACATCATGCTCCAAGAGTCCTCCGGATCATTAATTATTTTATTTTATTTTTTCTATTCAACATACATTTAAAAATCTACCATGGGCTAGCCAGACATTGAGTTAGGCACTCTGGAAACCAAAAGGACTTGCCCCATTCCTGGCCCAACATTGTCACAGTCCAGGAAAGAAGGAAAATGTGGAAATACAATGCAATACCTATAATCAAAGAACAGTACATAAGGTGCAGAGGAGAGAGGAATTAATTCTGTCTAAGAGGGGAAAAGGTAGAAAAGACTTCCCCAGGGTGGTGACAAAGAGGACTGAAGGAGGAGGGTGGTTTGAAGAGAACAGAAAAAGGAAAAAAGATCATTTCAAGTAGAGAAGAGAACACATTTAAAATGCATGAAATAGCAATTTATGTGAAGAGACTAAGCTTTTCTCAGTTTTGCCTGATTTATAGTGGAAAGGAAGGTGGACTGAAGTAAGGAGAAAGAGGCAGGGAGAAGCCAGAAGACCAAAGTCGTGTTGTGCTTTGGAGTTTGTCTTTTCTCCTATCCTGATTATGGTGCTAGGGGAGGATCTTAAGGAGAACGGAAAGTTCAGAGCTTGGTTTTAGGATAATCACTTTGATTTAAAGAAAAGGAAAAATTAAGGAGGATGGCATAGGCTATTTCAAGAATCCGTGAGAAATCATGAAGACTTTAAAAGGAAAGGGAGGCATGGACCAAAAGGAAGGGAGAGAGTTTTGGGAAGTAAAACTGAGAGAACTTGGTAAGAGAATGGAGGGTGGGGATAAAATAAAATATTGGCCTCTGAAGGGCCAGTATTCTGTGTCCTGAGTTAGTTTATCAGTGGCCAGGAAAGGCTGCTACCCAGAGGGAATGGGACACCTATGGGAGATGAGAAGGGAATGTTTGGGGTTTTGTACCCTGAAGTAGAAACCCGAGGCAATGTGAGAGCCCTAGGTGCCTAAGGAACAGTGGGACCATAGTATCCAGGGGCACTGTCCCTCCCTTGAGGACTGGCCTGGGGACGGGAGGGAAAGAATGCCATTCTTGCAGGCACAAATAGAGAAAACGCCAGGTAAGACAACTGGGGGCATCTGCACTGGGCGGAGACTCACAAGGGATGTTAATTTCATAACAAATCTCTTTTCTTCCAATCAGTAACTATATTTTTAAATGTTAGTGACCCTTAGGTTCCTCTACTTTAAGTCACTCGATATATCTTGGTAATCCTGGCTTGGGTCCTTTCCTTCACAAAGTGCTTGCCAGGGACACACACCCTTCCTTGTTCAGTGTCACCTGAGATGAGTTCCTAAGGAAAGGCCCCAAATCAACTCCTTATCTCAATGGTATTGACAAGAATTTATTAAACAAAATTCAGTGTATATGTAACTTTACCCATACCTTTGTTACCTTTGAGAGAGAAGGCATCAGTACCAATTAATGTCATTGATTCAGAGAGTTTTGTAAATTCATCAAGTGAAGATACTAAAAATCTTGCAAAATCAACATTCCCTAATCCAGTGTCCTTCCCTGCCTCTCCCCCCCACCCCCACCAAAACTCCAAATCCCATCCCTCAGCCCACGTGCCTTCCTCCCCAGAAGGGGCTGAGCTGTTTGGTATTATTTATTTGTTTATTTTCTTGGTGGGGGACAAAAAGAGAGAGAGAGAGAGAGAAAAGGGAAAGCAAGGAAAGGGTAAGCATTGGATTTTATTTATTATTGTTTAACATTGTTTATGATTCTTTTAATTTAGGTCCAACATTCCAGAAGTCTCACCGCAGTGGGTGTAATAGATACCAATAACATAGCGTCATGGTGCATGTACATACATCCTTCTATTTCTTTTTTTGATGTGGCATATTTTCTCATATGCACACAAAGCAAACGCTGTCAAATTGCAATATACTTTTAGGCATTTTGCCTTGGATTTTCATTTTAGTAAATATAAAAGGAAGGAGCATGGACTTGAAGACATTTATTTATTTTCTGAATTTATTTACACCATCCAAATGAAAATGACAATCTCCTTTTAGGTAGGGCATGTGTTTACCATTTGATAGCCATAAAAAGTAAGTAAAATAAAATAAAAGCATGATTTGGCAGGAACTTTATATTAATGTATGGAAGCCTGAGTGATTAAGCCTCAGATCAAATAAAAAATTATATATATATATATATATGTGTGTGTGTGTGTGTATGTATTGGGATTTTATAATTTAGTAATTCTGTTAGTCCTCTGAGACAGAAAAGCTAACTTTCTGTACATTTGCTTGACTGATAAACATCATAAAATTTAGATGTATAAATTTGATTGTTTACATACACAGATTTGATTCTCTCCCTAGTTTCCTCAGGGGGGAAAAAAGGGAAGATGGGTAAAAATTTACATATTTGGCTGCCAAATTTCCTTGCTTGGGAACTGAAAGCCTAAATTAGTCATTATTGAGCAACCCAGTCTTACACAGGACTCTGGCAGACTGGTCTGAGATCATGTTGCAGTAAATGCTTTTCTGTAGAACTAGATCCTATTCTCTTAATTCAGGAGTTTTGAAACTTTTTTTTTTTTTAATATCCAAGGACCTCATTTCTTCCTGGGTCACAGAAGAGTTTCAAAAGAGTTGCTAAGGATATAAAGAATATATAATGAGTGTTTTATTATCGCCTCTCTACAAACACAAGTGTGCGCGCACACACACAGTCTTTCCTTATTTGTAATGACAAAGCTCAATCCTTCCCACAAGGCAAATGTGCACGAAGGACGTCCAAACAGCAAAGAATCCAAAAAGTTGTTTGTTTGTTGTTTTAATTATTAAGGCCAGACAAACAAACAAGCCCCAAATACATTAGAAATAAATTTCAAATAGACCCAGCAAAACACAAATTAAGCTGGGGAAATCCAAAGTAAACAGACCTAAAATCTTTCAAAGTGCAGTGCAGTCACTTCTTCCTAGACTGTCGCCTGTAGGGACTGGGAGTGAGGGAAGCCCCCCCCAAGTGCAGGCTGATGGAAGGGGTGAGCCCCCTGCAGCCTCCTCCACCCCCCTCCCAACCACTGTCCAGCTTACTGGAGCCCTGCCCTGCAGACCAGAGAAAGCTGGCTGCAGAGAAGGGCTCGGGCCACCCCGCCGGCTTGGTATTTGGCTCCCCAGTCACCCAGCGCACAAGTATGATGGATGATGATGGATCACAGCTCCACCAAAACCGTGTGAATTTCCCAAGGCCACTGATTATTCTAATCGAGCCCCCAGAAGAAGTGCAGAGCTTCACAAAAGCCTCCAAGGAAACCGCCCATTCTCCTTGTCTGCCTCACACAGACCCCACTAAATAAAACAACCTGGCCTGATATGGCCTCCTCTCTTTGACACACAGATTCAGTCCTTCGTACTCATTGTTCAGTGATATGATTTAGCCCTGAATGAATTTTTAATGAACACCCAGAGTTATAACACAGTGGAATGGCTACTCCGGCTTCTCCTAGGGGAAGATAACAGTTGATGAACGCTTGCAAGCCATAGCTTTTCTAACATTTTCTTGCACTCCTCTACGAGATGGTCAGATGGGTTTCTTTGCTATTGTCTAATCCGCACTCTCTCCCCTCCAATAACCCTTTCTCAAACCACAAAATGATAAGAGAGACATAACTCTATAAGGCAAAGTCACAATTACAGAATTTGTTCATTCCAGCTACATAGTGCGATGACTAGGCCAAGATATGCATAACAGAACTTTATATGTTATAATAACAGTCTATTTTAAAAGGGGGCAGTACTATTGAATGGAATTGAATTGGGGTCTTTGACTTATTCAGATCATTTTTTGTCATGTAAGGTTACAGCTTGTGCAGTGGGCAAAAATTTTAGGTCTTACACGGCAAGGGGTCAATGACTGCTGTTGGCCTCTCAGAATGTTCCTGATCAATACCAACAGAGTGAAGAGTTCCATAGCAATCTGTAAGACCTCAAAAATCAGCAATATTTAAAATCATAGCTGGTATACTTGCAACAAATAATATATCCATTTGGTTCTTTTTAATGTTTACTATGATTCAACTTCCACTGCCCGCGTATTTAATTCTTCCCCCAAATAAACAGCCTCCTAAATTCTTGAAATCTCTCAGATTCTACATTAATACCTAAGAAAGTTGGTTGCACTTCTCAGGGGTGGCTCCAAAATCATCATCAGAGGACCTCATTGAAATGAATCTGATTGAACCAAGGTAGGAAAAGCCGGTTTAAAGTTGTGTTTACAGAGCATTTTTCATGAGTAAAGAAAATGCCAATTGGCTTCATCAAATACTTGGGAAAGGGGTGTGAAGAATGATGAAGATTATGGGTACCAAGGCATGTTTTGGCACCACCACCCTTACTTCTTACACTGCAGTCACATTTACTCATTAATTATACGTCACACACAGTTGGGTTTTTTTTTTTTTTTCTGATTGGTCCTGCATCTTTAAAGATCATAATAACTTACAAAAGACTTTGTTTGTAATCTTTGTTTGAAATCTCTCAGATTCTACATTAATACCTAAGAAAGTTGGTTGCACTTCTCAGGGGTGGCTCCAAAATCATCATCAGAGGACCTCATTGAAATGAATCTGATTGAACCAAGGTAGGAAAAGCCGGTTTAAAGTTGTGTTTACAGAGCATTTTTCATGAGTAAAGAAAATGACAACTGACAAACAACTCTTAAAATATACAATGATAATCATTATTTCCTAAATAGGAACGGTAGATAAGAACAGTAGACTAATTTTCTGGAAATCCAGATCCTACTCCTGGCACTGCCACTAATTAACTGGGAAATTCTGAACAAGTCTTCTCCATCTCTCTGGGAATCTATTTCCTAATCTGTAAAATGACTGAACAAAGATACCCCTAGGGTCCCTTCTAGCTCATATTTTATGAGTCCATCAATCTTTGTGTGATTGTGAAGTAAAGTCCTAGAAAAGGCCTCATCTATATAGTCTGCTTTGAACCATAATCAGCATAGCACCATGTGCATATAAGCTTAAAAAAGGCACTAGAGGTTGATGAAGACAGCAATTCTAGTACGTGTTACAAAGTTGGTTGGATAGGGTCAATAAGTAGATCGAAAACAATTAGGATATTAACTTTTGCTGAATACATATCACGTGCCAGATGATACCATGTTATGCATTTTATATACCTAATCTTCCCCCCAAAAAAACTACTACATAAATAGGTAACAGCCCCAGTTGATAGAGAATACTGAGATTCAGAAAAGTGGGTCTAACCTATGGTCTCTCAGTAAAACCAGTCTACTTGGGCCCAAACCTAATATTCTCAAATCATTCTATTTCAGGGTTATTCTAAAAGTTTCATCACCTCATGCTATTTAACAGAAGGCAAACAAATGCATTAAAACTTGATAACTCCCACTTTCACTTTCAAAAGGGGACTCCTTGGCTTTACTTCACTCCCCTCAATAAAGATGGTCTAATCGTTTAAGAACAAATTCCAGTTACTTCTCTACATAAGGGTTTACACACATTTTGTATAATAATTGAAAACTAACTTGTTAAAACATAAGAATATCGAGCAAATGCTAGTCATCACTGATAATATTATTAATTCACAGAGATCATTTTTATCAATTATTATTGTACTATTTTATTTTGGTTACTTTCTAAGTGTAACATGTGAGAAAAAATAGAAATGAAAACATGAAATAGAACAAAATATATTCTTAGAATGTTGGCAGCCTTCTCAAAAAAGGCATGCTACTTAAATCTCAAATATTTCTAACTAATAGCAAAATATTTTGTCATACATATGCAATCTAAAATAATGATTTGGGAGGATATTTCCACTGATAATTCCAGTTCAAAATTGGGATATGAGATATTTCCAGACCTCTAATACAATTTCTACAGATGCACTGACAAAAACATTTGGACATTGATATGAAATTTTTTATTGTGTTATGTAATCTAGTCATCATTCCTCAGATTCTTCTTCACAGGGAGTCGTCTGATAGACAGCCAGAATACCAGGACACTGACACGCAAAATCCAATTCTGGATGCATCCTTTTATTGGGTTCAAAAACTGACCACATTTGGAGAAAGTTCAAGATGTGGAGAGCTGCACCAACAGAACTGTTAAAATGAAAGAGCAGGATATAAGGTGATTTCCATTGCTTCAGTCAGCATTTCTGAAATGCCAATATTCTGCATATCTTCAGAGAGTAGAATCTGTCTCCAAAAACCATACAATGTAGCTCACTCCAAAGGAAATCCCTTCAAGATCTTTGCTATTGAACTAGAAGCAGAAATAAGAAAACCACCGAGGACAGTGTAAAAAATGACAGATATAAGAGGAGGCTGTCCACACCATGAAATGAGAGACTTTTTACTGACAGATGAGCACCTTTGAACCCTACCCCAATAAAAGAATTAGAACTCCCAATGTATAATCAGTACAGCAAGCAAAATATGTCAACACACTATGGGCAGAGTCATCCATCGACATGCGAGGTAGAGAACAGCCAGACTAAATAGCAACCCAGTCCCACTGAGCCAGATAGCCCTTTCCTGCTCCTTAAATTTCTCAGACGGCAGGGCCTAGGAATTAATATGAAATAAAGGAAAAGCCTTAACAAGTAAAACAACAGAGCAAGGCCCAAGAGTCCTCACTGAGAAGTGACCCAGGATTCCTAAAACTGAGGCTCTTGATTGTTTTCATTCTTATTAGATGCATTCCTAAGGAGCTTTCCCCAGTCAGATAATAGAAATTTCAAAATCACCAACCACAGCTCTATTCTTTCGTCTTCTTTTCCAGGAAGATTAATCAAAAGAGCAAGGGCTATGGAAGTAAACAGAGCGAGCTTTAAATCCTGGTTGGCCGTATGCTAACCACTGACCTCAAACAAGTCATTTCCAGGGCTGGGCCCCAGTTCTGCATTCATCTGTAAAAATGGGAGAATAACACTTAAAAAACAAAAAAGAGGCTTCGTGACAATTAAAAGAAATAGTATAGGTAAAAGGCCTGTCTGCCCCCCTGTATTTAACAAAGGCTGAGTGGTACTAACGCCAATATCCTCACACTTAGCAAGGTGCTTTGAGCCCGTGAGTACCTAAGAAATGTGAGGGTGTCCATAATTATGGAATAAGAAACACAGGCCAGAGAGGAATAGTGCCACTTCAGCTGTGCATAACTCGTAACCTAGATTTGCACTGTCTATCTATTAGTTATATGATAGGGGGAGAATCACCAAATCTCTTGGGTCACAATCAACTCATTTGTAAAATCAAACAAATAATCTCTCACCAACCCAAAACCCAAACTGAGAAGAATGACTCATGGTTTCTTTCAGCTTTAGACCTATAATTGCAGATTACCTATTACTGGTTGACCTTATCTCATGTACTAACTTGATCAAACCCCCCAAAAAATGGTTCGTATTTCCAAATCTAGAGCCTTTCAGGAATTCAGAAATGATGCTTTTGTTTTATTTTGTTTGTTTTCCATTTTCCCAAAAGAGTCATGAGGGTTCCCTGCATACAATTACTTAGCAATTGGTTGCTGGCAGCAATTGTTTTAAAAGAACATCCCATCCTACCCAGCCCCAAGCCACAGGTGGGTCTATTTTGTAACACCTTCCACTTGTGGCACCCATAGTTCAAAATTGCACCTGCTTTAAACTGAATAGGCCTAGGTGATGCAATATTTTATTTTTCACTTATCTCATTTTAAATATATTTGCTTTCCAACAGACACATTGCAAGAATTGCTTTTCAACAACACACTTCTAACCCTTATAACTGCCCTCTCGTGACTCTAGCAGCACTTTAAAGAACAATTTTCTTCACTGACCATGGCAAATACCATTTGAATTAGCTAACTATTTCTCTTTGGAGTCATGACATAGAAGAACATCCATCCCACTGCAGTTAGCCTGATGATTATAATTTTAAAACCACTTGGAGGAAAGTAAACTAACGATGGCAGAGTACAAATTTTTGTGAGGTTTTCTAAACAACTGCTCAACCTTGTTCTTGTTAAAAGAGAATTCTCTTTTCTGATATATGTGGATACAGACAAATTGAAACCTTCTAGTTTTTAATTCTCATTCAGACATCACAGCTATAAAAATGAAATCGGAAACCAAATTTGCCTTAGAATTCAGAAACTGAAAAGCTTTCAGATGGCAACAATATGTTTTTTTCAGGTTTATTTTCCACACACATAAGAGCACACCACTCTGCCATCAACATATCAGATGAAATCCAAATTGGCTTAGCACAAAAGTTGTCCCAAAGAATGGCCATCAGAAAAAAAAAGTTCAGGAAAAACGACACCAAAGCAGTACTTCAACTTGAATTACATTTGCATTAATTTGTTTCCTAATACTGTTAGGGAACATTGTGGAAACAAAACAGGGCTTTTTGTTTGGTAGTTTTTAAAATGGTAAACATTTGTCGTCCATCCACTATCCCTTCTTGGATGTGGCAGTGTGATAGAATAAAGGCCAACTTTTGTTTTGGAATCTCATCGACATGGCCTTTGGCAGCTTACAAGACCTGTTCTCTTTTATTGTGTCCTTTGTACATAGATGCCTACTCATAAGGAAGGGTGATGAGAGAGGTACATGATAATGTCTCAACTTCCCCCCCAACCCCCACCCCATGCCCCCACCCTGGAGGCTGAGATTCCATGGTTTCTGTAAAATAGAGCATGAGTAATACTTGTTGTCAGAGAAGAGAAGTGCTGAACAAATAAGAACCATCATTTGACATTTCTCTTCCACACTGGATAAGTTAAGTGAGTCGGTGGAATTGTGCCTTGGAGTGAACAAATATATCTTCACAGACTAGATCAACCAGTCACATCCGTTGTACCCTCTCAAAACAGACTCCCTTTTCCTTCGATTATGTTTGGGTTGTTTTAGAATTCTTTAAATATTTCCGATGAGCTCACAGAATAGTTATTTCACGATAAAACACTTGACAATGAAAAACATTGTCATTTTATCGTATCTTCTGCAGCATTGTCAAATTATTAGCAAAAATTAGGACTAAACCTACAATCAACAAAACATGAAATGCTTAGTTTTTATTAAGATTAATTTAGTGGAAAAAATTAATTATAAGCATAGTTCCCACCCATTCTCCTCTACTCAGCTTAGCAATCTTGCCTATCTCTATATGAATATTATATACACACACACATGCACATATGCATACACACATAGTAGACATGAGCGTGTGCGTGTATATGTATATGTCATGACAGGTGTTTTACTTTCAATTGATAGTAACCTGGCAAATTTCATTTTCACCCTTTAAAAAATGTGAAAAGTGTTCTTTAATTCTTCAGGATGAAATTATCCACCTACCTATAAATGTCTGAAGGCGGTAAAGAGAAACTGGGCCATTTCCATTTTTGTTTTCCAAATGACACTATTGCCAGAGAGAAAAATATATATTTGGCAAAGCTCTTTTCTTTCTAAGCATTAAGAAAAAAATGGTCATAACGCTAAAAATAAAGATACTACTTTTCAAAGAATCCAAGTCCCAAATTAACCACAAGCAGAAATGTTTATAAGAATGACCTTCTTGAAACTCTTTCTTAGATATTACATGCTATAGAAAATCCTTCTATAGAGATCCTCTCTTAACTGTGGATTCAGCATGCTACCCAAGGACAGCAGTGTACCATTAATTTCCTTCCTAGCTATATGGAGAACCAGGCAGAGTTTGCCTGGTTTCCTGATATCTGCAATGTGGTAAGGTCCTCTGTTCCAAATTGCTTACTGCAACTGCAGGTGGCATTTCTCGTACAAGAATAATGCCTTCTGCTAAAGTACCCAACTTCCCAAAACTTGCAAGGCCATATATGCTATCCATACCTTACATAAATATTTATGTTAAAGACTTTCTTTGGGTTATTCTTGTGACAGTGATCTTACTCTGGAAAACCCATGCTGTTTTCTGTGCAAAGGAAGATGCAGCTCCTTGTGTTTCTCGTGACACTCCTTTGGCAGTGTCCCGGGCAGACCATTAAAATAATACCAGACAAGGGCTCCTGGCGGCTGGGGTCTATCAGCTTCCATGGCAGGTTTCTTCCCCGGCAGCTGACAAGAAAAATAAACACCTTCCAAAGAAAATGAAGGTAAATGCCAAAATGTCACATCGATTTTTAAAAAAAAAAAAATCCCTTTTTTAAAGATTAATTATGTTAAGGCTTGACATTAAAAGAAAGGCAAATAGGAAAGCTTTGGGTCAGGTGAAAAGAACATTAGGAACCTGATGACCTCAGCAATGTGATGTAACTGAAATAGATGGGATGGCACTTATGTCACTAATATTAGTCCTCTGTAGACCAGTCACTGATTTTTCAAAAGTTCGAACAACTTCTCAGTTCAGGTCAGACACTCTCTCTTTTAAAACTTCTAGTAGGTTCAGCTCAGTGACCACTGAATTTCAATTGAAGAAATACTTCCTATTATGAGTACCCTATTTTTTTTTTTTGATTCATGGTCAAGAAAACACTAGTAACATTAACAACCTCTACTCTATTTGAATTGTTTTAAAAGGAAATAAAAGCAGGTTCCTTTCAAAAAACTATAGCTACAATGGTGCAGTAGAACCAATAGCAAACTAGGTGAAAGTCGCAGAAAAATTGGTGACAACTCTGGGAAAAGTTAGATCTGAACTCAAAGACAAGGAACATAAAAAAGGCGATGGGTCTCCAGGGAGCAGGTGTTAGGGGGCAAGATGTGTTAAGAGGGACCCCTGTTTACCGGTCAACTAGAGACACTGCTGGAGGTTAGTACTACCTGGATTCTCTAAAGCTGATGAAAAGAGACTATGGTAGAATAATTTGAAAAAAATCCTTTGGCAATTCATCAGGGAGAAAAAAATTAAAAAGTCTTCCCTGAGCACATGTTTAGATAACTACCAAAAGCATTTGTGTGTGAGTACTGTGCACTTCTGGTATTTATTTGTAACCCTGCCACTTGTAAACAGAAGGTAGAAGCTAATCGCTTAGAGTTATGTTGTCAGTAAAGAGTTGCAGTTTTCTTAGGGAAAAAATGGCACAAGTGAATGAATGGTGTGCATTCTCAGTTTTTACTCAGTTATTAATAAAGGAAGGTAGGTGTGAGGATTCTGGGTTTAAAGTTAAAGCCCCACCAAAATGCCCACATGGTATCTGTGCTGGTTTGAAAGGATGTATGTCCCCTAGAAAAGCCATGTTTAATCTAAATCCCATTTCATAAAGGCAGAATAATCCCTGTTCAATACTCAATGTTTGAAATTGTAATCAGATCATCTCCCTGGAGACATGATTTAATCAAGAGTGGTTGTTAAACTGGATTAGGTGATGACATGTCTCCACCCATGTGGGTGGGTCTTGATAAGTTTCTGGAGTCCTATAAAAGAGGAAACATTTTAGAGAATGAAAGAGATTCAGAGAGAGCAGAGCAACATAGCCATGAGAAGCAGAGTCCACCAGCCAGTGACCTTTGGAGATGAAGAAGGAAAATGTCTCCCAGGGAGCTTCATGAAACAGGAAGCCAGGAGAAGAAGCTAGCAGATGATGCTGTGTTCACCATGTGCCCTTCCAGATGAGAGAGAAACCCTGAACTTCATCAGCCTTCTTGAACCAAGATATCTTTCCCTGGATGCCTTAGATTGGACATTTCTATAGACTTGTTTTAATTGGGACATTTTCTCAACCTTGGAACTAGAAACTAGCAACTTATTAAATTCCCCTTTTTAAAAGCCATTCTGTTTCTGGTATATTGCATTCCCACAGCTAGCAGATTAGAACAGTATCCAAAAAGAGTTCATACAGAAAACAAGGTAGGACCTTGTTTTCTACCCATTCAATTCAGGAATGGAAGCATCTGCATAATCACCTCTCTTTCCTCCTAAAGTACCTAGGCATCCTCTTCTTTAGTCACAATATTAATTTAGGGAAACAAAACTGAGAGCTGGAAGGGACCTGTAGACTCAGAAAATCTAATCCTTCTCTTACAACTGAAGTTCAAAATAATGGAGTCAAATAAGGCATCAAATCTAGACCTTCCTTCTCCCAAGGTCATGGTTCTCTCCACAATCAGCTACTCTTGAGCAAGTTCAGTAGTGGCCCCAGGCACGTGAGAATGAGCTCTAGTCTGAGAAGTCGGGAGACAGGCTCTAATTCTAGCCCTCTGACAATCCCACCAAGGCCAACTCTATTCTCTTAGAGTAAATTGGACTGGATATTCTCCAAGGTTCCTTTCAATTTTAAGAAGCTGTGGATCTGAAGTTCCAATTAGGGGAAAAATGTTGAAAATAAAGAAACAGAACTGTGGAAGTGGCTTCTTCCTATCTGAGCTATTAGGTTAATAGAAAAAGGCATTTCCTTCTGGGATCCTGGCCTGCAGAACCAGGGCACTGGCAATTTCCTCTGAGGAAGCAATTATAAGTAGTGAAAAGGGAGAATAGAGCCCCACTCTTTTGGCTCATCTATGAATCATTTTCAAGGAATAAGCTTGTCATGTGACTCCATTTTCAGTTCCAATTTCTCCTGAAAATGAAGAATTCACAATCTTACAAACAAGCTTACCAAAAAAGCACGTAATTCCTAAGAACATGACATTTAAATATAAGATGATCACTAAAAAAGTTACATGAAGATGCTTTCAGTGGAAAGGAGCATGCACTTTGAAATAAAATCAGTATGTATAGAAGAACTGTGAAGGTAAAATAAAACAAAGAATTTTTTTAATGTCCCACTGAAGAAAAGTTTATAGAGGGTGTATTTTCATCTCCTGTAAAGGGTCTTAACACATTCCATAGAATAATCTAGTAGGCAGGTTTGGCAGTGATGGCAGCGTGCAGTATTTTTCTTGTAACTAAATCTCCTATGAAGTCACTACAGTCCTGACAAACTCCAGTCCTGCTGGAATGAGGTTCAGAGAATTCAATGAGAGGTGGGACGTGGTCTAACAGAGGGGTTCTATTATCTAAAGTAGAAGCAACCAGGAAACATGTAAGGCTTCCAGATCCTTGAACATTAAACAATTAGGTTCTGGTGGTTTTTAAATGCTGATCACTTATTGTGAAAAATCTTTTTAAAATGTATTGTTTTCCTCTCCTCTCATTTTTGTAAGACATTCATTGTACCATGATAGAATGCAGCAGCTTCGGGACATGGTTAAGGAATGTGGACTTGTTAGCCCTACAGTGAGTATTTCTGGATTATTATGCTGTTCTCGATGGCAGCTGTTTTTTCCTCCCTAGGTCCACTGCACATCTTGGAAGCCAGTCAGTGGGATACGGAAATACATCTAATTCTTGCCACATCTCTAGTACATCTCTACCACATCTCTAGCACATCTCTAGTACATCTCTAGTACTCCCATGTTTGTTCCTTCTGCCTCAGTACTATCTTCCTATTCATTTTCCTTTGACCCCTTCCTTTTTTTCCTGCCACCTTCCTTGTACTGCCCTGTTCTATAGCCTAGGCTCACCACTGAGAATGCTCCTTTCTTCAGGTTGGCAAAGCAACCAAATACAGCATGACTTTTCTTTTTAATTATAACTTCTTTCTTCTTTGTGTTTACAATTCTTCTCTATATTAAGGCTTGAAGAAGTCACTGCTCACATTCACAAGCCCTCAGGTATTTCTAGTTAACTTCTCTGTAGAGCGAAATAAGGGCCTGAGAAATAGATATATGGATACGATTAAATTTCTCTTGTTTTTTCAGTTGTTCATTTGTTTGTTTCCATTCCTGCCAATCCTAAAGAATACTTAGGGCATTATATCAGAGTCTACAAAGGTTCCATGTACTGGGGTAACTTTCCAGAAATCTACAACTTCCAAATGGGTCCCTGGACCAGATGAGTCCTGAACTGCAGAGGGGCCAGCCTCTCTAGAATATCAACTAGTTCCATCCCCCTATCGGATAGTATCCACAGCTCCTTCCAACGTGAAAAAGCTAGAATGAACATAGCCCAAATACCCCTAAAGAGTGGGAGAAAGATCAAAGATGATAGTGAAGTTATACAGAGGAGGTTGGGTTTAACAAATGAGTATGAGTGCTAAATAAGAATACTGATAGTTCAGTATATTGATAACCAGTACCTTAGAGCAGCTAGAAATAAAAACCTAAAATTCTGGAATTGTAACCCATACCAAACTCTGAAATCTGTTCTACAATCAACTGTTGTGATGTACACTGAAATTTATTGCTTTTTTGTATATATGGTATTTTTCACAAAAAAAAAACAAAAAAAGAGAAGAAAGAGTATAATAAATAGGAATTCACAAATAAATATAAATGCTGAATCAACACATTGATATTTCTTTGGTCTCCAGTGTCTTAGAGAAGCTAGAAGAAAAAATGAAAAATCGTGGAACTGTAACTCACACCAAATTTTAAAACCTGTCATATAACTACTTGTTTAAATATACTTGGAAATTTATTGCTTTTTTGAATATATGTTATTTTTCACAATAAAAAAAAAGTTTAAAAAAATTCTCGTTTTTAACACAGATTATAATTATCCAAGCAAGCATAGGCACTTCTTACAAAGAATAAGCACTGAGTAAAGAACTAGATCTTTAACTTTTCATAAAGAAATCTGGACAACCTTAGGAGGAAAAGAATGTATGCCACCTGATATATTATCATCTCTTCTACAAAGAAATAAAAATTATAAAACTGAAAATGTTTATTTTATTCTTCATATTGGCTCCCTTTTCCAAAAGATAGTGTTTCCCTATTTACCAGTGGAAGACTCATCTATCCAACAAATATTTCCAATAATACGTTTGAAAGTCTGAGTTGTGACTGAGATTTTACTCTCATCCCTTTGTTATTTTGGTTTTTTTGCCCCACTTGCTGTGTGTGATGTTGGGACTTACCAGAAATTAGTGTAGTAAAGAGAAAACTGATACTTTCTGATAACAGAAAATGAATAACATTATCATCAGGATCATTTGTATTTCTTAATGTTCTCAAATCTAATCAACCTAGTTTGCATGTCAGATACGGAAAAATTATAAATAGCTGTAACCAAATTTATGCAGAAACATCATATTATTCCCTAAACAAAGCAAACCACAGAGGCACTAAACTTCACAGGTACTAAACTTCAGACTTGTGAGCTTCCTTTTTTCTTTTCCTTAGAACCTGAATTTTTTTTGCCTAACATTTCTAAATCACATAAATTTGTCTGAGAAATTGTCATTTAATGGATTCTAAAGAACAATTGTTCTTATTTTTAAGGCTAAAGACACTAAATCCAGCTCCCTACCCATCCACCCACCCCCACCAATCATTAACCTTAAAAAGTAAAATCTATCTATTGGCAGGCAGAGATTCAGCTACCTAGGTCTCTAATGAATTATGATGTATTAAACTAAACATGAACTATATGACCTAGTGAAAAGGACAAGGTCTTTATAGTTAGAAAAGCCTCCCTTCAAATTCAAGCTCCATCACCCACAGCTCTGCAACTTTGGATAAGTTATTTTACCTCTCTGGGTCTCTATATATTTATGTGTAAAATAAAATAACACCAGTCTTGTCGTGGAGCTTGAAAATAAGAGACTTGATACGCACATGTCCCAGAGAAGGCACTCAACAAATGACAATTATCATCACTATTATTCTCAAGAGCACTCCAGTAAGCAGAGGAAATCACTAAATTGGAATCATGAGTCTATGATCTATATACTCCAAAAGAGCTTCTCAAAGTGTAAGATGCACAGAAATGATTGTTAAAATACAAGTTCTGATTCAGCAGGTGTAGGTGGGCCTGAGATGCTGCATTTCTAGCGGCTCCCAAGGGCTCCCAGGGATCCTGATGCTGCTGGTCTGCGAATTATGCTTAGAGGCTTTCTATGGATCTGGACACTATGAATCATTACAAGGTCATTGATTCGCAAAAGGCAGAAGTTTCTTAAATGAAGCCATCAACAGGAAAAGGAAAATAGGATAAAGCACCTTGAGTAAGGCAATTGACCTCGGGGAAGGAAGGGTTTGCCTAAAGTTCCTCTTGGTTAAAAAGAAATTTGTTTCTGTAGAGCTCATAGGCACACTTTTCTCAGCTTCAAACTTTCTGATTATCCGTATGGGGGCAGCTATATGCAATCCCTTTGCAGACAATTAGCAATAGTGAGCAAGAAATCTCACCCCATTTTGGATGAAGATGAGAATACTATAGAATAATTGATAATAAATAACCATATAGATTTAACTTTCATGGGAATTCTTTGTAAAGGGCTTGGACATAAGCGAGAATTTTCGAGTATGGTTTCTAATGAGATATTTTAGCAGAAGAAGGACCATAGGGTGGGGGATGGGGGGGGGGTCACAAAATATACCTCCATTCATGTTTCAGGTGAGAAAACCCAGGCCCAAAGAAATTACGTGACTTGTCTAAGCTCCCTAGAAAGCATAGGCAAAGACTTATTTCTCCTAACCCCCACAAGCGCCTCCTAGGTTTAGAATGTGTCTTTGATATCATGGAATCTTCATTACGGTTAATAATTAAACTATTATTAATTACCAGAGAGGTAACATTTAACCTCTAAACTAGAACCAAGCTGGGATATATGTGGAAAACAGATATGTCCTGATATAATCAGATGATACTTATTTAGTTTCCAGTGGTCTCAGAGATTTAGTCTAAGATGCAAAGAAGCCAAAACTTATATTCTTCTCCCCTTGCTAGAATTTATGGCCAAATGCTTAAAGCCTCCATTACCCATTACATTTCTTCATCTTCCCAACAGCCCTGTAGTCATTCCAATTGAAATAAAGAAAAACTATTCCAGGAGACCACCTCCTGCTCTAGAGCTCAATTTCTCAGCCTGACCTTGAAAACTAAGGCAAGCATCCTCAAGACTGTTGAGGTTTCGTCAAATTCCTACCACGCAAAGACCAAGATACTCTGGTTTAAAAGCTGAAAATAGCATCCTTTCAGTGGCACAGCTAAACCCTCCATCTGATTTTATAGTAGCAAAACTTTGGGACAAATTTCAAAGTCTTTTCTGATCTGACTAGTGATACATTTCTGAAACGAGTTGGCAGTCAGTGTCCAGTTAGCTTAAAAAAAAAAAATCACACCTCATGGCCCCTCTGATCAGAGACCTCGAAGACACAATTGTACAAACCTCCATCTTCACCGTGGTGTGAAAGAAGACTGCTGTTCTTCCAAATGGTACACAATGTGAAACATGACTGGCAAGATTTCTCCATAAACAGAACAAATCTCTTCCCTCACAGAGCTGCCTTTATTTAAGCAAGACATTTGCAAAGCTCAGAGTCTCCTTGAATCTATTAGAAACCCTTCCCTGAGTGAGGAAACAGACATTGTAAATGAACCATGGCTCAGAAACCCCCTTGTACCAGAAAATATCCTACAGATTCCAGAGATATTTTATGTTCTGTCTATTTTCCTGACATACTAGTTCTTACTATCTGATTCATTTATTTTTTGTTTAATGCTTTAACCAGTTTCTATAGATTATTAGAGTCAAACAAGTGATTTCTTTCAGGGTTAGTTTTTTTTTCCCCTCCTTCTGACTTTGGAAGAGTTTCAGATTCAGTTGAAGGAAAGGCTGTATTATATACTACAGAAACACCAAATTCCATATATTAAGCTTAGCTACAATAAGAAAAGCCAGACCCAGATGTCCCAAGCTAAACAGAGGAAAAGGAAGAAAATTAAAATTTACTGTTCGTTTGCAGAAACTTCCCACTTGCATACAGACCAGATAACCAGTTGGAATCAATGAAAATGCGTAAGCTTGCAGAATAAAAACCTAAGTCTTCTGTTTTTAATGCCCTGAACACACTACTTCAATGACACCAGAATAACTCTTCACTTAACAGAGAAGAAATGTGCATTTCTGTATCTTTTTCAAGTAGAAAACACCCAAACTATGATTCACAAATCCCAGTTGTCCGTGCACATGATCTGTTTTTAACATGTATGTAGTCGCTCAAATTCTGACAAAACATGACCCATAGTGGTTAATATGAATCGAAACTTTAAAAATGGTTATAGCCTTTGATCAAAAAATTCCACTTCTAAAAATAGGGATTTGCATGAAAATATATCTAATAAAGAAACAATAGGCATCAGTTCTTGGGCATTATTCTGAATCACCGTCCTAAGACTTACATATTAAGTGTCTTACAGCAAACCTATAAGGTAAGTTTTATCATTATATCCACTTCACAGCTGAGGAAACAGAGGCTTAGGAAAGGTAAATAGCTTGTTTAAACAGTAAATGATAGAGCATATTCTAAAGTCCACACTTCTAACTGCTCAACTTTTTGTCTCGGTGTTTCAGCATATAGTAATGAAAGATCCCAGCAAGCAAATGTCCTACACCAGAGGCTTTAGGAAAACAAATACAATGGACCTCAACGCAGCCATATGTTGAAGAAGAGCAGTATTAAGTAATACAGGAAAATGTTCACAACACATAGAGTGAATAAAGAAAATAGATTTTCAAAACAGATAGCACAGATGATACTCTTTTAGAGCATAAGATCTATACTGAGAAAAAAAGATGAGAAGATAAACACCCAAAATGCTGAAAGTAATGATCTTTGAGGGCAAGATTATGCATGCTATTTCTTTGTATTTTAACAAATATTAACGATATTGTAGAAATAACTTTTTCATTTGAAAAATTAGTTAATACAATGGCAGCCATTACTTAGCAAAAATCTCCCCAAACAGTATTTTCACATAAGAATATAATTTTGACTGAGTTTGTTTCATCCACCACTAACAGATTTTTTTAAAAGTCCATGTGAAAACTTCAGGCAAAAGATTTTTAATAATTAATAAGAAAGAAGTTACCAGCACTTGTCTGATGATTCTGCAGGTAAGTGCATGCCCCTTGGGAAGATCTTGGGAACACAGTTATATGTGAAAGTCATTTAACGTCACAAGATATTAAGAGCTAAAACTTCTAGTACAAATTCAAGATGGTAGATGCCCACCCTGAAGGTCAGGGGCAGCAGGAACCCCTCTGGTGCTCAGGCATACCACAGGGGAGACTGGTAAATGGCATCATCGTATTCACAGCAGATGTCTCAAGCTTCCAAACATGATGGTAAATTAAGGTTCGCCCTCCATCCTTCTGAGTTCACTCATGCTGAAAAGTGTTTTTCACCTTTTGAAATACATCTGATTTGAAGTAAATGAATAGAGTGTTCTGCACTAATAGCATGAAACATATGAGAGCCAGTTTACAGCAGTCACAAATTTAGTAATTACTGAAGTGAAAGGACTGTAAGAGTAATGACAGTTAATATGAGATTAATTGAGGTTTAGTGGAACAGAGAAAATTGTGCAATAGAGTCTTGAGAATCCCTCTTCCAAATGTGAAACTGTAAAATGTTGAGATCATGTAAACATCCAATTAGTAACATATAGGCAAGTAGGGTATACAGAAGAGACCCATGTTGAATGAATGCCTACTGTGTGCCAGATAGTATATGTATATGCATTATATCTTCATGACAACCTTATTAGGTAGAAATTAATCATATCCCAAGTTACAGATGAGGAAACTGAGAAATGTGAAACCTCTGCTCAGAGGCTATATCCTTTCCACTAGACCACAATTTCTTCAAAAACAAGTATGCAAAGGCATCAACAGAGAGCCTCTCAAGGTAGGAAACTTTTTTTGAGCCTCTTCTAATTTCCTAACTTTTTCTCTGTTAACTCTCTCTCTAATTTCTTAATTATCAGGGATTGAATCACGTCTCCTACAAAAGACAGGTTCGGGTCCCAACCCCTGGTTCTGTGGTGGGTGTGAACCCATTTGTAAATAGGACCTCTGAAGATGTAATTAGTTCGGATGTGTCCAGCCTGAATGAGAGTGGGCCTTCATCCAATATGGCTGAAGTCCTTATAAGCAAAGGAAGTCGGTCACAGAAAGAGAAGCCATGATGAACAGTCAGAAGCTGGAAGTCAACATAACCCAGAAAAGATGCTGCCATGTGCATTGTCATGTGACAGAAAAACCAACCAACCCTTAAGACTTGTGGCCAGCCAGAAGATGACCCTGGGAGGAAGGAAGCCTTCAGGTCTCCTAAACCATGAGCCAATAAATTCCTGTTGTTAAGCCAACCCATTATATGGTGACTTTTTAGCACTGTTTTAGCAGCCAAGAACTAAAACATTCAGCTTCCCACCATGGTACAGAGCTAATACTGTGTGTATGAATGTACACATATATATATATATGTATATATATAGCTAATACATGTATACATAGCTAATATGCACTAAAATATAATAGTTATATATGTTAATATATAATATAATGCTAACATATTATATATAACATAATGCTAATATATACTTTATATATAATATACATAATTAAAACTTTTCTGCTTCTCTTTTTTAAACAAAATCATGCTGTTTAAATATATATCATTTAAAGTCATAGAGCTATGTCAGTTTCTGTTTTTATTATTAAGTGCTATTCTTTTCAGTTCTTCTAATTTGTTGAGACAAAAAGTTTTCATTTCATTTGGGTGGGTCTGGATAACCCATGATTTTAAGAAAGGGATGTCATTTATACTACAGATGGGTATTTCCACACAAGTCAATTATTGGCCTAAAATAAAAGGAAACCTCTTAAGCTATTCAAAGGAACGTCACTGTTCTTACTGACTACAATAACAGAGCTGAATCTCGTCCACTTGGAAATTAAAAGGAGGACAACCTTGTCCTGATCAAAGAATTGCGATGTACTTGACGTGGTTAAGTTAATGGACATCTCAATTTAGATGTCAGTAAACATAGCTCTAGGTTACTTTCTGTAATATCTTGAAAAGAAGATGGAATATCCAGGGAGAAGACTATTTATTAAAATAACAAGGGTCAAATCACAGAGAGGAGTTTTGGGATTGTTAGCATCTTTTCTACCATTATAACTCCTGAGAAGTGAACGAAATACCAATCAAAGACAGAAAGAAATCGACGAAGAGGTGAATCAAATCTTGGAAATTAGAGAAAAATTGGTTAGTAAAGTAGTAATAATTATACTGCATTTTTTTTTGTATTTGTGAAATATTTTTATCCCAAATTATTTCTTTCAAACAACACTCCTAAGGTTTGTATCTACTTTTTCAGACTGAAAAAAAATAAAACAACGAGAGATTTCATGGTAAAAGAGCCTTGTATTCATAGGCATAATAAGCCCTGGGTCTAAATTTTCACCCTGCTCTACTTGGAAGGCTCTGGGCTAGGCACAGGGATGGGATGAGTCTAAAAGTTAGGTGGAAGGAAATGAAAAGAGGGAAACTCTCCTCTCAAAGATACTCACAGTCTAGGGGAGGAGCTAGACACTTGGTTCACTATAAAACAAAGCCAAAAACACAAGCAGGTGGTATAAATAAAGACTGCTGGAACAGATCACATGTAATTAATTTCAACCAAAGGCATCTCAAAAGGTATCACAAACTGTAAAGTGAGAGACTTTACATGAATCCTCTTAAGATACTCAAAAATGAAACTCTAAAGTCTGTCCTAAGTACAAAATTCTAAGACTCTGTAACCTCTCTGCTGTAAATTTCATAGGCAATTAATAGCAATCTGAATGACAACTCAAAGCACTTGATCAAATACTATGCATATTTTATACCATGTGTAAACTTTTCCCCCATACTGTGGATCAGCTCAATCAAGCTTCCTATCAAACAGCTGTGTGTGTGTGTGTGCATATGTCTAGTATGGAGGAGATTAGTTTTCATAATAATAATTTTGCAATAAAAATAATAGATCACTTTGATGCAAATGTAGCATGAACAGCAAATGCATCCTCAAATGTAAGCTCCAAATTTCTATCTCACTCTCCATCATAAGCCCAGAACCTAGCATAATTGGTTCACAGCACATATTCTACAAATATTTGTTGAATGAATGTTGCATGAATGCATAAAGTTTTCTATCATATGATATTCAAAATTCTGGGGAGAAAAATCTTGAAAATTCAGCTCTAGCAATAGTCTAACTTGTACTTATCCAGCAGCTGTAGCAGCTGGATACAATAGCAAGTTTTAATGGCTTTGACAGAAGATTCGGATTCCAGGACCTTGCACACACAATAGGTCTCTAGCCTATGCTACACCTCTCAATCTCTGTGTCCTTACTGATCAAATAAGGTCAGTGATACCAATACTTCTCCACATCAGTGGATCGTTGTGAAGATTAAATAAGATAATGTGCATGGAAAAATCCTTGAAACAAGGGTAGAGGAATGTCACAAATACACAATCGGGTGGTCTTGATAAAGAACTCTTGTAAAGTTCAGAGATATAGCTTGGTTGTACTTTAGAGACTTCAGAAAGCAACTTAACTATTTAAAACAAAAACAAACAAAAAAAAAAACTCTGAAGAGTAAGTAAGAATGGCCTTAGTTCAGAGAGGCCAGCAGTGGGAAGTTTGTGGATGCCTACCCCCAGGAAGAGCCTACTCTGAACAGTAAGTCCATCCTATTTATGTAACTGGCTAAAGGTAATTTGTTTTTCAATAAATCCTCACATCCAATATTCTGGATGGCCTGTGGCAGAAAATGTTATGTGGCTATAAAAAAAGGACCCTTCACTGGGGCCATTTTAAGACTTTGCCTGTCCTAGCTACTTAATTTTGGAAGCTGCAGCACATATTATATCAAAAATTAAAATGTACCCACAGCCTGTATTCAATATAATTCAAACACAATTCTGGATGAGTTAAATTGTAATTAACTGACAATGTTATAGTGAAAAATGTTTACTAATTTTGATTATGCCATTTTCATTCATATTTTGGCAGCCAGTAATTCTTTTTTCCAATTCTTATATATATTTTTTGTATGCCTTTGAAAAATTAGTGGAGTCCAGGCTACAGGTCTGTAGTGGTAACAGATAAAACAGCCCTGACTTCTGTAATTATCCAATTAGTTACTTTGTTCAATTAGTTGCACTGGATTTTGAAAAAGGAGAAAAAGTCTTCCCTCATGGTTTCCCAGTAATGTATGTCCACAAGTCTGTTTTCCCCACCTGCTATGTTTGCCTAAGACTGGTCATTTGTTACCTGCTAGTTCCAATTGATTTCCTTTGCCTTTGCCTCCCTTAGCCATGAGTGCAAAGAACAGATTGTACGATTTATACCAGCCATCTAGTACCAATCATTAGATAACAAGACCCTTTACTGAAAGCATTTAGAGTAAAACAATACTTTAAGTTTACCTTTGCTTTCATTTCCTTCTTTATTACACTAGGTTCAAAGTGAGGCCAAAAATGGTATCACAAGGCCTATTTAGACACCAAGCAAAGAATGCCAAGTCATTCTAAATAAATCCCTCGGCTCCAATAGAATTTTACACATTTTCAAGTGCACATTTCCAATAACATTTTGGGGCTTGGTTTTCCCCTTGTCTGTCTCAGTCACTGTCTTTACATATAAGGGGAAATGAGTCATATTAAATTTTGCTCCAGCAAATGTCCTATCTAAAGCCATATCTAAGCCATCCTGTTTGCTACTAAAAAGATAAGATTTGTGCTCTGAAAGAAGCAGGGTTGGGCTATACTGACGGGCTTACAGCAGAGTTAGACAAACCCAAAGTCATTAGCTAGTGGGGGAATCTGAACTTGTAGCCTTTCTTCTAAGAGAGAGGGGTAAGAAGGGACCTGTCAGTCTTGGAAAGTCAGGCCTGGGGCAGGGATGCCTGGATCTTCTTGTGGTTACAAAGAGGCAGCAATATCTTGTATACATGTCTTTAAAAATATTTTCTAATATTTTAGAAATATTGGTTTACTGTCATTAATACATTATCAAGACCAGTGTCTTCCTGAAATATAGGACTCTAAGATGCACCCTGAAGAAATAAAGGCCTTTACTGCCTGCTACTAATCAAAAGAAACAAAATGTTTAAAAGGTCAGTAGTTCAAATGTGTGCTCAAGCTGGGCTTCCCAGATTTGAAACATTCAGATTTCCTGATTGGACTCAAAAGTGGCACAAACTCATTTCAAGGTCTGCCAAGGTATACAATTAGGTATACAATTAGGTGGTCTGGTCGGCCACAGATCCTAAAGCATCCTAAACACATGGTTTTGAGATTTTTTTAGAATATCTTACTTGGAGTTCTCAGTTCATCAGCGTGGGTCAGTGCTTGCATATGTAAATGTCCACAGGGCTCAAGCATAAACGGTAAATGAGCTATAAGGCAGTAGGGGATAGTGAGACTGAGGAGAATGGGAAAGCCCATGACTCATCAAAGAAGGCAGTTGTTACTCAGCTATAGCCTAAGGGTGACATGTAGAAAATTGGCCTGGTGTTGCCAGATAATCTGACAGTCAGAAATCTGGATTTTTGTGTGAGGTTTCCCTTTTTTTTGTTTTTTGTTTTTTTAATTCATTGTGTTGCCTAAACCATATTGTCTGCAAGCTGGATGTAGTCCAAACTATAAATCAGATTGAGACCTCGTATGGATCCTATTTAAAACTGCCACTTTGGCATGAAAAATGTTGATAGTGCTACTGTCATTCTTTCATTTTCATTATTTTATTTAGTCTTAGTTGGTCTTGTAAAGGTACTTAAGAATATTCCACAGAAGGTGGGGGAGGGAAACAATATCTATGAAATAGTAAAACAGGGATAAAGGTCACGCACACAAACACAAACCCACACATCCTTCATTAAAAATAGCCGGGCAAACTTGAAAATAATGAAAGTTCATCAGATGTATGAATTATTTCAGCCTTGTTGATTTTATAAAAAGTTCTATTGAGCAAAAATATCTAATTCATCCATTTTTCCTACAATTAAACTTTAAAATGAGTTCACAGTGAAATGACCCTTACATCAAAGACTATAAACAGTGCTTAAAGATATGCAGCACCTTCTTAAAGAAACACACACATTTTTGTAAGCACAGTTAAAGAGGGAAAGGTTAAACGCTACACTAGATTGTTCTCTGTGCCAAGATTCTCCTTCAGCTACAGCTAAATAGTGGTTCTTAGGCTTAACGCAATAAAGACCCGTGTAAATTCTAACTGTTTACCATGTGATTAGAACTTCTCTGGGCAAAAAAAAAAAAAAAGCTCATATTTAATTTCCTCGCTGTCTCCACTTGCCCAAACTCTTTACCCACTAGGTATGTACTGAAGCTGTGTAAACTCAACATTTTTCTTTTAGAATCAAGAACGAGATTTAAAAGTTTATAGAAACAATGAATCCCCCTTGTGGAAAATTTGTTTTATGTGAATGAAAAACAAAATTGCCTCTATATTACAACCAACGTTGTCAACATGGAATTTCTCCTAATACTATCGAGAGCAGTTGTTCTTAACCTTTGAGTAAGAATCATATGGAGTATTTGTTTAAAAACGCAAGTGCCAAGGTGCTGTCCCCAAAGGTTCACTATGACTGTGGGGTGAGACCCCCCCCCCCGCAAATAATTCGAATATAGTTGATCCAAAGACCACACTTGGAGAAGCCCCAGTGTAGAAAAAAAAACTTCTTTCTTCCACATTGCACATAAGAGAGCTATTATTCTCAATTCATTTTGGGGGGAAAAAAAATGTTTAGTCTTACTTAGGTTGGGGGGGCAGCATAAAAATACCTCTTCAATTGTATTATTCAATTCTCCAGTTTCAAAACTTAACTAACAATTAATTTTGTGTGTCCTTAATATTTTAAACACTCAGCTATTTAAATAATTAATATCATGAATCCTTTAGTTACTCCAGTTAATTTAAAAATTATACAGTTTCTGAGAGAATATACAAACTATAGAGTCAAAATTTCAATTTTTCCTTTGAACATTCTGAGAAAAATAAGCATACTTTAGAAGCAAGCAAACACAAACGCATAATTCAGTTAGTTGGTCTTTTTTAATTTGTCCTTGGCACTGATGAAGAACAAATTAGCTACTCTCCTTGGGTGCCTACCAGAAATAATAGTAACAAGTCAAGCTTTCTCCCCCCTCAGTAATATGTTCTTTTGTAGATAAGCACTGTGGAGAGGTAAAATAACGTCTTTTAAAAGTTTACTGTTTTCTTGTTCTAAGACAGAAATGATAGGGGAAGGACTGGGAGCTATTTTGAAATATTTTATTCCATTGAGACAATGGCTTTTGGTCATTAGAAGAAAGAATCACTGACTATCAAAATGAAACAAAAAGACAACAGATTTAGCTCTACTGCAAATTTCAATACATAAAAAGCAAGCACACTTTCTCACAGTATTGTACATTTATTGTCTTTCAAAATGAGCTGAGGGCTCAGGTAGAAATATTACGGAAAAAGCTTTAATGATGTGAGGCAAATTTTTAAGAGAGGAGAAGTTTTATTTTTAAAGAATTCAATAAACATAACGATAGAGTTAACAAAGTTTTTTTTTTCTGTTTTTGCTCTCAAAACTATTCCAACCACTTATTAATCTCCAGTCTGTTTCATCAATCTTTTATGATGTGTTACAAGGAGTTTTTCAAATTTAAACTTCATTACATCATTTTATAGTTATAAACCCTGACCACTATAATTCTTGGTCTTAACTAGGCTATGAAGAGAGGAATGTATTCATTAGGCTAGCACAGTGTTAGAAGCCTGCGGTTCAACCAAGGTTAAAGAAAATAATAAGATGCTGAAGCTCACAATTCTAAATACACTCAAAAACCTGAAATATTAATTTGGAAACAACACAATGCCCTTCTATAATTAAATTAGTTTGGCGCTATTTCATCTTTTATGGAAATGTTGAAATACACAGCAATTCTTGTCTTTTTCTCCATCTAAGAAAGGATGCATTAAGTGATTCTTAGCAGTAAGAAGTTATTTGGGCTTGTAGCTCCTTCACCACAGCTTCCTTAACTAGCTCCTGGGTAGAATTCATTAATTTTTATTAACAGGGAAAACATTTGTTCCCGTGACAATATTTGCATTGCCTGAATGATTTTCACCTCTGCCACAAGGTGTACTATCGGCTCATACATCACCCGATTACTTGGAGAGCAGAAAGACCCTCAGTCATTAGTGAGTGAATTAAAGATGATCTTAAGAGCTATTAATCACAGTGACAAAAGCCTTAATGTTTCTGTGACCCTAGTGGAGCCTGGGGACTCAAAGGGAAGCAGAGGGAGAGAAAATGGAAACATATGTTTTCTCCAAAATAACCTACCTTAGGAGAACTGTCAAAGAGAGAGTCACATCAAACTAAGAAATTCTGCCAGCAACTGGCCTCTGGATTATGTGTCTATTTTTCTTCCCGTGAACCCAGGTTTCCTTTTAAAAGATATATTTCGTTGCTATAGGTAATCGGAAAGCCAAAACCATTGTCTTTTATATCTTTAATATCCTTATTCCGAGTTTGTTCCGAAAGACCAGTGCATCTACTAAACTGCATTTCTTGAAAAGATAAAATGCAAATTGCATTTAGTCTGCTAACCACATAAATCAGGATAAAAACAAGCAGACAATAATAGAAGTAATACACCATTATTAACATTAATTCAAGCAGATACAATATTCCAATAATAGACCAAAACGGTAACATTATTAAGCACTACAGTAGGTTACAACACTTAATCATTCTTCAATCTATCTGGTTATATTCACTTGGATGTTTACAAGATTATAATGGCATCAACTCCACTGTTAATAACATAGGCACTTGCTGGAATTTCAATTATCTTTCGCAATATGTTGACACAGAGAACAGACTATGAATGGCTATTCCAGAGTATGGTAAGAAGATCCATATCCCCTAATTTGTATGCATGCCTTTGTTTACATAGCTGAGGAAGAAACACTGCACTGTACTCATATTTTGCAACTGGGTCTGCTATATGATGCAAAGAAAAAGGGAGGGGGATTTGGTTAAATGGTTTTCTAAATGTCAGTTTCTTTGGTGTGGTTTAGATTAGCAAAAAGAATTGCTGAAATTACAGTTTTCTCTTTGGTGTTGAAACCATGGAGCCACACACAGAAATTATTTCTTTCAACTACTTTTCAGTGCCTAGCACAGAAACTAGCACATAATCAGGGCTCAATAACTATGTGTTGACTGACAAAATTGGATAAATGAATAGCAATTAAGCAAATATTATGGATTAGGAAAATCAAGAATTTTCAGAAATTCTTTATTCTCAATGAACTTTTATTTTGTTTTGACTAAGGAGCCTAAATCATTTCAATCAAAATAACTGAGCTTGAACTACACAGTAAGATTATTTTATTACTCATTAGAATGGATATTTTAAAGGATATCTTTCTAGAACCATAGAGAATATAAAGGAGAAACATTAGATGAAAGTATCTTCCTGTAACTATCATCTAACCGTAAGAAGTTTAGAATAATAGTTTAAAAGCATCATGGGCTAAAAAAAGAATCTCCTTAAAAAGTAATCTGAGCTTTTGTATTTCACTTTAGCACTTAAACAACTCTATGAACTATACATTTCATTATTTTCCCCATTCGTCAAATGAGGAAATGAAAGCTTATAATATTAAAGTAACTTGCCCCAATATCACAAATCTAATTAAGGAGAGACAGTGCCTGGTCTTCTGGTTTCAAATCCAGTTCACTTATCTTTAAAACAATTTGCATCCCAAATACTTTAAATGCAAGGAAAATATTTTGGTTAATTCAGAATCAATTTATGAAACTGAGCCACTGATAAGGTCTAGTTTTTATACAGGAAGTCTTACTGTTAAGGATTATGGGTGATATCCAAATACTAACTTCTTTCCAATTATTAGTGATAGGAAAAGAAAAGTTTAGGAAACTCATGTCAGATCTACTGATAGAATATCAAAGATTAGTCAGAAAAATGTTCATGGAAGCACCTTCTTTGGTAACCACCGAGATTCAAATTACCACTCCATCCATTTAACAGAGTCAAGTTTTTTGGAATGCCATTCCTGGGGACAAAACCCTTCTTTATATACTTCCCTTTTCCCACCCACTCCCACCTTGTACCCCAGCAAATAAGAGTAAGGTATTATTGAGTTAAATGAAAATGAGAAGTATAGATTTACAGAGAAATCTGTTTTCATTTGGCATGTTTCCTTCTCCCCAAGCCTTACAAGGGAATCCAACTAAAGCATGATAATCTCAGAACAGAGTTCAACACTCATATGATTGAAACTTTTTTCTAAAACCAACTGAAAAATTATTTTTGAATGGTTAGATCATATCCCCTAAGATTCCAGCAAAGCCTAACTGCAATGGCATATAGAGTGACAAGAAACATGTAACTACTGCCTCCTCATAAATGTAGCAAGGGATATGTTATTCTTCAAATTCTTCAAGAAGATTCATGACCCAAAGAATTTCTAACATTTATTAAGCATTAACCATGAGCCAATCACTAGTTTTAGCTCTTTGCATTAATGCATTTAATCCTCACAAAAACCCATTAGGTGGGCATTATTATCATCCCCAAGGAAACTGAGGAAACGGAGACACACAGATGTAAGTAACAGGCCCAAATTTAAGTTAATAAGTGAGTGAGCCATGATTTAAACCCTTATCATCTAACTCCAGAGCTCACATGCTTAATCCCTAAACTACACAGCCTCTCACTCTGCACATCACACGGCAATACCTTCTCCAGTTTAGGATACCATTAACAATAGTTAAGAAGAAGAAAAAAAGATAAATTTATCCAATCCTAAATCACAAAGTATTCAAGTTCCTGACTTGACATTTTACATTAAGAACATTTTTAATTGCACCAGCTGACCCTGAAACAAGGATACAAGAGGAAGTTGTTTATTTCAGAGGTAGTCCCAGGAAACCTAGGTACGGGAGTGAGAAAGTGAGACAGAGAAGGACTGAAGGTCAATAAAAGGTGGTTAATCAAATAAGTTATCACTGAGGACCTGTTAAATAATGTAGACAGATGTGATGGTTTCTGGTATCAACTTGGCCAGGTGATGATGCTCATTTCTCTGGTCAGGCAAGCACTGGCCTAATCATTGCTACAAAAATATTTTATGGCTGGTTGATAAACTGGAAGGCTGGTTTATTAAATCATCTGTCAGTTGATTGCAGCTGTGGCTGATAACATTTTACCATCAACTAAGGGCATGTCTCTTGCCCATGAGATAATACAATCAGTTGAGGGCTTTTAAGGGAGAAGAGAATTTTCACTCCTTCTTCAGCCAGGCAGCCTCTCCTGGGGGTTCATCCAGACCCTTCATCTGAGTTGCCAGCTTCACCACCTGCCCTGAGGATTTTGGACTCTTGCTTGCCACAGTTGTGTGAGACACCTTTATAAATCTAATATTTACAGATCTCTCCTGTTGTTTCTGTTTCTCTAGAGAATCCTGACTAATACAATAGCTCAGCACCACAGAGGTGAGGGGGTTGTGAGTTTTATCCAAGTCCCATCAGTCATTTGTTTGAGAGCTGGTCTCAGGGGATGTTATTCAGCGGCACTGCTGACCTAGCCCATGCTCAGCATTTGGAAGCTCTGGCTGGTACGCAGAGAAGTGGGGAGAGGATATGCATGAGATGGGACCCCAGCCCATCACAGTGCTTTCACAGCCAGCAGATGAGTAAGGGATGTTTCAGGTACCATCTGGTTGTCTTGTCCCAATATGCAGAATTTGATCCAGTAATTAAAAGCCATGTGTGCTTGCCAAATGAAATAAATTCTTTATTAATCCTCTGACCATATTACTTACTAATTCTTTTTTTCTAACCAAAATGCATTATGGTCTCGAATTTGAATTGGGTACTGGGGGCAGAGATGAAAACATAAATTAGAGGTAATATCAAACAAGATACATAATTTGCTTGCCATAAAAGCAAGGGCTGATAAAACTGACTGCATTAAAAGTAAAAGTCAGAGAACGAATAAAAGACATTCTCTGTTCATTTAGAGATAGAATAAGAAAGGAAACAGACAAGCGACAAACTAGGAGAAGATATTTGGAAAAGATATAATTAAGGATTATTATCCAGAATATAATAACTTCTAACATAAAACAAAACAAAAACCATAAAGAAAAAGAGGCCATAGACATGAATAGGACTTCATTAAAGAAGAATCACAAACAGCCCATAAAAATATAAGAATCTCAATCCCTTTAGTAATCAGGAAAATACAAATTATGGCTAAAATAAAATAGTATTTTGCACCTTCTAGATTGACAAATCTGAATATACCAAGTGGTATAAATATGTAAAGAACACAGAAGCTCTTGTAGATTGCTGATGTGCATGTAAATTAGCACAACTACGTTAAAAAACAATATAGCACAACCTTGTAGTGTATCCCTTGGCTTAGCAATTCCACTTCTATGTGTACTTTAAAGAAACTTTTCTGTGTACACACTGGATGATGTGTTTGAAAACTTATTATGTCAGCATTGCTTATACCAAAACACTGCAAACCCAAACACCTAAGATTGCAGAATCATCACATAATGAAATAGTACACAACAGTGAAAGGGAACATGGATGAATTTTAGAAACCAAATATTAAGCGGAAAAAAAGCAGGACCCCAAAGACTATTTTAAAAACTCAAAAAAAAAAGTAAAGTCAAACAATGTATTGCTTAAGAATACATACATAAAAAATAAAACCGTCTTTTAAGTAGGGGAGTGATAAACACGAAGTTGAGGGAACCAGCTCCTTTAGGATGAGGTAAGGAAACAGGAAGATGCACGTGAAGATGCAATGATTTGGTGAGGTTCTGTTTCTTAAATTAGTTGTAAATTCAGGTGTTCATTTTATCTTTTATAATCCATATCTTAACATATATATTATATATATTATGTTACAGATATTCTTTTCGATGTGCCAAGTATTATAAAGTAAAAAATAATAAAGAAAATGATCCTTTACTTTAAGTGGGTCACAATCCTGTCCTAAAGTCTCCTCTCTGAAATGCTGAATGTTTTAATAGATAGTTGAACCAAAACAGAGGAATGAGGAGCCCATGCTGCAGGCAAGGAAGATTTAATGGAGTAAGCCTTGGGAGATGAGTATAATTTGCCAAGAAGAGGTGCTAAAAGGCTTTCCATGCAGAGGGCACCAAATAAGCAAAGGATTGAAGGAAGACTGCAGTTTGCTGGCATGTAAGGTGCTGGGGACGGGAAGGGGAAGGGCTGATGATACTCTAAATCGTTCACTATTGAGGGGATTTACAAAATTCGATGATTTTAAGGCAAGACACAATTCTCTCAATTTTTTTTTTCAATTCTTGTACTTTTAAAGTGATGTGTTATCATGTCTCATTTTCAGGGACCAACCACGTACCCTCCAAAGCTTCTGAAAGAAAAAACGCTTCTGCCTCCCCTTGAGATTAGCGTTGCTGGAAGGGGGAGAAATTAAACCTATCTAGCCCCTTCTCTCTGCCAATTTAGACAGTTCACCCCAGACCTAAGGGTCAAGTAATCACCTCTGGGTATGCAGAGAAAATGCATGCTGGGTGGTCTACCAAGGATTAAATGCCAGGATCACTGAGAACATTTCATCCCATTAAAGGCACAAAGGCCAGACAACGCTCTTACTGGTGGAGCTGACTATGCCTTTGGTGTACAAGCAATTTCCCAAATAGTTCAAATAACCCAGAGGAACAGAAACCACACTGACAAGAGGAACACGGATGACAGCAAGTGGGGTCGCAGTGGAGAGGGCTCTGTGCAGCCTCGTGGGCAGCCTGGGAGCAAGGGGCATGAAGGCTTAGTGAGAGCGAGCTAGCAGACTCTGCAAGTCTGGAGGAAAAGTCAAGGCACTGTGCATGGGACAGGACCTCATCTCTGACAGAGTGTGACCAATATGTTCACATTTCTATGCCATGTGACAAAGATTTTGTTGCAAATGAAAAGTTATGAGCAACATTTTGGATATTTACAGTAAAATGATTTAATATACCTCAATTTTTCAAAATTGGAACCAATACAAGCCTATTATCACATTCATCTGCATATATAAAAAAGACAGAATAAGCCCATTTCATCAAACCCAAGAATTCTGTCTCTTTCAAAATACAGAAAGGCCAGTAGGAGACAGAACAGCATTCATTGTATGTATTGTTAGCAAATTTGAGATATTTCCTTATGCAGATAACACCATGGTATTATATCCATGTAGGGATATTTTTACTTAAACTGTTCCAAAGGATTTGTCTGTCAATATATCAAATATACATAAGGTTTTTGGGAGACGGTGTTATCAGGAATAAAAGATGCTTTTAATATGATTTCAGTTCAGTTATCCTCCTCAAGAGTAAGTTCCATATGCCATTAAAATAATAGAGACTGTGTCCATGGACATTTCGTGAAAGAAAAAAGCAAATCAGCCTAAACAAAGAAATAACAAGGGTTTCCTAAATGAGGTTCCAGCAGACAAAGGGGCAGGGCCACGTTGGTAGTCCAGCTTCCACTCCTGGACTCAGCTGCCCCACAACACTGGAAAAAACACGATCAATAAGGCTTTCGCATCTTTTTCCATTCACAAATTTTGAGCCTGAATATAGACTTGGTCAAATGTAGTAGTACCTTTACGGACTTAGTAGATTGATATGTATCGCAGTTATTTGAATAGATGTTAGTATTATTTTCTTTTCCAAACCCTCACAGAACCCAGTCCAATGTCGTATAGGCAGTAAGTGCCCAGTAACTATCTATTGAATTTAAATGAATGAACCTTGCAAAAGAGGATTCATTTCACCATAGTGCCAAAAACGTCTACTCACTAAATTTGCAGAATATCTCTGTATTCACAATATCTGAAAATATCTACCAGAACTGGTCTTTTTCTCCTTCCTATTTGCTGTGAAATGCCTTGACATTCCATAGGAGAGAATGAATTGCAAATAAATATTCCACTTGGGTCCCTTCCCTGTGTATCAAGCTCCTTGATTCTTCCAAACAGCCACCATCACAGGCTCCATTCGCGTCCCAGCTAGAGTCCCACATCAGGGCCCTGCATTTCACTCGCTCAGTCACCAAGTACAGATCGAGTTCCTATCACGTACAAGGCACTGTACTACTTTCTATGGCAGAAAGGGAAGATAGTGGAAGCATAGCCTAATCTCCTACAAAATTTAAGGCTGTATTCTGAGCAAATAGGTCTAAATTAAAGAATCATGAGTTTATACTGCAAATTCTCTGCCCTCTGTAGGGGCCAAGCACAGTGTCAAGTCACAGGAGAGAAAAACACAGAATACCTCTGCTGCTGACCCCTAACGGCTAAGCCTGAAACCTCCTTCTGATCTCGCCATTCTACCAAAAGTCCTCTTCTGACTTTGCCAACTGCCTCCATCCCATCACAATCCAATGGTTTTCATCATATTCTTGATCTTGTCTCCCTTTTATACTCCAGGAAGAAAATGAACTTTTTCCCCCTGACTGCTGTTTCTCTACCTCCTATGCTGGGTTAGCTGCTTGGCTTGCTCCAGGCTTCTCTCTCAGCAACCACCCCACTGGCAGTAGAGTGAGGGGGTGTATCTGCTCATAAGAACTCAGTTCTCTCTGAAGACAGAGGAGAACTCAACACTGCATTTTTTAGCCCTGGCTTCTCCCTTACTTTGCTGTCTGAGTCCTTTCCATTCAGCAATCCTACCAAATAGAGAATTTCTTATAATGTCCAAATTTTCATCCCCAAACTCACCCTTTTACAGCTTTCCCAGAACTGCATCGGAAGATTCCTTCATGCTGTTAGCTGACAACTTTGGAAACATGTTTAACTTCTTCCTCGCCTTTGGTCAGACTCCCTTAACCAGTCTACTTTCAAATCCCTTTATCACTTCCTGAAGCATCATTTTGATCCTCTCACCCTCACTCTCAAATCCTAGGAGGACTCTCAGTTCTCACATCAAGAAAGATACCTTAAGATTGCCAGATGCTTCACATCATAGTCCCTTCTACCCTTCCCAGACCCCAAAACATACCACGCCAAGCTCCCCTGACCAAAGCACTCCACTCAAATTACCCATATAATACTGCCCTTCCTTTTACAGCCATCTTTTCTGAGAACTTGGCATTTTCCCTCCTAAACCATCCTCCTCATTCCTGATAAGTTATTGAGTGAACTTTAGTTCTGGATGCTGTGCTTTATATTTCTCTTCATTACTTTAATGCCTATGCCACTACCTACTGTGAGGTCATTATTGCTATCTGTTTTGCAGATGAGGAAATTAAGGCTGAGAATTGCTCATGATCACACACCTAGTATCAGAACGAGGATTTGAACCAAATCTGGCTGACTGCAAAGCTCATGCTCTCAAACATTACATGGTGCTACTGCCCATTTCCCTAGCATGAGAGCAGCTCATTCCAAGGTATACTAAGCTTTAGGCACTCATTGACCACGCTATTGTGGTTCATGATATTCAAAATAAATTAAAAGTGCTACTGAATTTCCAGAAGTTTTTTTCTACATGACTTTGTCAATCAATAAACACTTACAGGTCCATGAATTTTTCATGTTCTGAAATGGGTTCTCATATTTTTAAAAATTGGAATCCAACCTCCTCATTTTATCCTGACCTAGAACTTTATAAGGTGGGGACCACTTCATTCTATAAGCTTTAGATAAAATTACCTTAAACCACCCATTTCCTTGACCTGTGATGGCTTGGAGCCCCCATAGAGCTGTCTACCTTATAGAGCCCAGAGGTAAAAGAATCATGTCCTCTTGGCTCCCTCTGTCACCCAGGCTTTGTCCACCCCCACCCTCTTCTTCCATGTTGCCCCCCCCATAAAACTCACCCACTCAGTCAGTTTCTAAAAGGCCAGTAAAATCATTTCATCAGTTTTCATTGTTTGAGGAAGGGAATAGGTGAATAACACAGGATGTGGGTGTCTGCAGGATGAGATCACAAGTGTTCAAAGGCAGAATATCTTTCTCGGTGACTTCGTGTTTATAAAGCACCTACTACGTTCCAAGCACCATGTTCATTTCCGGGAGTAAAAAAAATTAATTAGACAATGTCCCTCAAGGAACTCACAGTTGGAAACAGAGCATACAAAAAGGTGGCAATAACACAACATGACAAATAGGCTATTAAACATAAATAACTCAGAGAACATCAAAGAGGAAGAAACCACCTCAACCTAGGAGCCTGGAAAAGGTTACACATCAGAAGTGAAATTTGAACTACGTCTTGAATGAGAATTTTGCCATGCCAAGACCGCAAGGCGGGATGAACATTCTAGGCAAAGAAAAGCATACATGTGACTTATATACTCAAAGGCTAGTCAGTGGTTCTGTGGAGCAGGAGTATAGGCACAAAAGTGAAGGCAGATAAGGAACTGGAAATGGCAGATCTGGGGTATATTATGGAAACCCTTGTCTGTGATGCTAAAAAGACTGGGCATCAAGAAGTCAAGGGCATGCCTTGATCAGATCTATATTTTAGAAAGACAATTGGAAAATGTTAAGAATGACAGCTAAGAGAGGGGACATCAGAAGTTTTTAGAGGGGTGCAGGTGACCATAGATGAGGATGTTCTTTAGGTTATCCTTGGAAACTGACCCATAGTAGACACTCAACAGATGCTTTTATTTAATTGACTCTGTCTCACTCACACCTTGCTCTAATATACCAAGCAAATGGCCTTGACACAGTGTCTTTTAAAATGTCAGATACTTTATGAGCACTGGGAGTGCTCACGTGCCAGACCAGCATTAAGAAGACATGGAACTAACTTAATATTTATAGATCATCTATCATATGCTGAGTATCTTCCATACATTATCCCATTTATACCACACAGATACTCAAGACAGTATTTTCACCATTTTACACAGAAGGAAAATGACACTAAGAATAGTTGATGAATAAATTTACCCCACCAGGGTAAATTTAAATTTAAATTTGATGTGTACTTAACTTCAAAGTCACCTGTAAATCCAGATAGTATGGCTTCAGAGGTCATTGGTAAAGCCACATTCTCCTTGATCAAACATTTCAAAAAAGATTATAAGAGTGAGACAAGGGTGTGGATGAGTGATCCCTGGTCTGGGGAGACAAGTTTCAATACTGATTTCCTTCTTTAAACTATGTACTGCATCAAAGCATAATGAGTCAGATATTGTTATAACACATTGCAAATTCCAACAAGGTATTCACGTCTCAACTGAGGTTTGTTATTTCCAATTCAATAATAAATCAAAGAAATAAACTTTTTGGTGATGTAGCAGTGGGTACAGAAGCCTCATTTAACTCCTAAATACTAATAATATTTAATGGTATTATCAGGAGATAATTTCACTTCTCATAATACAATTGGTTCCAGGTACACCGGAATCCAGACTTTCAATGTACCCATATACCAGTAAATTTCTGAGCCTGATGTTTTCTTTGAATTCAGATCTCCAAAATCCCCTTAGGTCAATCTACCAGGAATAACGCCTGTCAACACAGACAGAGCATCACCCACATAGGACGTTAGAGTTTTAACAGTAAAGCTAAATGAAGCTCATTTGGGAAAGGTCTTTTCTTTCCTTAAGGTGAGAGATGGAGCACAAATGAAGCATACCATGGTAAATAGGAACTGTGCTCACTTGCAGTCATGCACTATAGTCATTAAGCCTTAAGGTCTTAAGGTACCAAGCAATGCATATGATAAATTTCTCAAAAACATCCCAGCCATAACATAGTTCTTGCTGATTGCTCATTTACCCATAATGCATGCTGTCATAGCAAAGCCTGACAAATGACAGAGAAAGCTCAGGTTATTTTTTACACTGACTGCCAAGCCCCTCACCTCAGATTATTCATTTATTAGGGCAATCACTGAGGTCTGGGTACTTAATATTGTTTTCACCAAATATGAAAATGATCTACTTGCCTATTCTTTAGTTCCTCCTAGGGCAAGCCATTTATCATCAGCTCAGGATAAATGACTGCTTCATTACAGCTATAATTTATGAGGTGTTAGAAGTAAAGAGCCACGCCTAGAGACTTAAAGCTTTAATATGGATTAAAATAAGATGATCAATCAAGCTAATACAAATTTTCTCTAAGCATTATTTCTTGTTTTAAAATAGCTTAAATTTTTTTTGGAATTTAAGCCACGTTGAATATCTCATTATCTGACAACATGTATGTGCATCTGAGGTAGCATGTAAATAAATATAGGCTGAGATACTACCAGAGGAAAAGAAATAAAGCCAAACCACCAGCTGTGATCAACTGAATTTCTTATTATTTTTCCTTAATGATGTCAGAATAACTGGAGGCCAAAGAGTATGCAGAACAGGTGTCAACTTGAGTAGCATATTCTCTCCAATTTTCTTATTTCTCTGGAAGAATACTGTAGAAAGATTGATGCTGCTCTTTTTTTTCTTCTCATACTCTCCACAACAAAGAACTTATACTAGGGAGAAAAGTTATATCTCAATAACAGTTCAACAATTGTGCCTTCTTCTATGTCTGAAGCAAGGTTTCACAACTCATAATTTGGACAAGGGCAGCTTCTTGGCATGTCAAGGGAATAAAGAGCGTTTCCCACTAAAACAGCATTACAGTCTTAATTTTTTTTTTCAGTTTTGTACCTTAATTTTATAGTTATTAGCCTGTGCCAAAACAAATGGTTTTCCTAAATTATGTGTCATGCTCAAAACACTAACATAAACATATTTGACCACTCAAGAACTCTGAAAACTGAAGTTCACAATTGAAGGCTTTATACACACACCACGAGGAATTACCAAATAAGCAGTCTAGAGTCAAAGACGCTAAGTTGCTAATTAAAAAACCTCCCAAAAGTTCTTGCCATTTTCCGAAAACCACGTTCCTTGCAGTTCAAACAAATGGGCTCCCGCTGCCTCCAGGCCAATCTCAAGGATACTTGCAGCAAGGCCTGGTGACCAGAAACCGCTCAGCCTTGAAATTAACATCCCGAGGAAAAAAACTCTTCCTTCCCGTCCAGACAACAGCAGTTTACGTCTTCAGGACAAAAAGAAAAAATAAAAGGTGACCAAAAAAATGGGGTCAGAGAAGACAGTTGGAGAAGCCACACTGCGCTCTCTTGGAGGGGCCTGCATTTCTTACTTCAAAAGGATCATGGAAAACGCAGAGATCCTGATAATGGCTTGAGTCAGTATGGCCAATCTCCACCTCCCTACCTGCATGCCACTGAGTGTGTCTTAAAAGAGCAAAAGCTGGGACCTTTGCAAAGGGGCAGCATCAGGAGCTATTACGACAAATAAAGCCAAGATTCTGTATAAGAAGAAAGGCTCATTCACAAGCTCATAATGGGAACTGCATGCCTATGCCATGTAATTGTAATCTAGAGTGTGGCAACCTACGATATAAAATATTTCCACTTCGCGTAACTGTTTTCCATTCAATATTATTTCCAGCAAGGAAAGCCTCTGGAATATCATTCAGAGTGGTTTAAGTTATTATTCCAATCTAGATCTTTGTTAGCTAAAGGACATTTTTCAAACCAGTCGTCTTTCTCCACCCTACATATAATTCAACAGCACTTCAACAGGGATAAAACAATTTAAGCTCTGCAGTTGTTCTGGACATGTGTGCGTGAGCTTTTCATGCCCTATGTATTTGGACAGAAAATGCTTTGCTTCACACACACATACTTTGCCCCCACCCCCCACCCCACTGAAAATATTCTTGGCCTCAGTAAACAATGTCACTGTCAATTATATTTTGTTATATTTTAGAGGCTAGACTTTATAATTATGTCTTTAGTGTGCGGTGTAACTGATTATTATCAAGGCGATTTTTATTCCTATGTTAAATACACTCAGCACAAAATATCTAGTATTTAAATAGTGAGAGATTGATAACTTACAAATAAGAGATAGAGAGGACATTGAAAATATTTTCATAATAGACGTGCAAAATACCTTTTATCCTTGTAGGCATGTTTAAGAGAGACATGTGTTGTCTTACAGATGGGGCATGAAGCCCAGAGAGGGGGAACTGTATTTTCCCTTACATCTTCTTTCCCTGTGCATGTGACAAAATTTTCAAACAATTCCTCCTCTCAAAATACTAAAATTTCTATAAACAGGGTGTCCTTTCTAAATAATAGTCATCAATAATAAAATCTTTAAACAGATCAAAGCTTCCTATAGGAATTGATCAATACTGTCGGATGCTGTGGTCAGTCATGTCACTCCACCTCCTGCTGGATGCCCAATTATACAGCCTGGTAGACAGACAGAGCAAGGCTGCTTCACTAGAAGGCCGGGTGCTGTAGGAAAAGCTTCCATCTGCTTAGAAAACAGTCCTTTTCCTCACTAATAAAAAAGGAATGAGGCAAAGATTTAAAAATTAAATTAGTGAGTGCATAGGAAAACACATGCTGAAATGTGTGGCACAAATGTATTATGCATCAATCTTTATATTATTCCTCTCTAACTGCAGGACACATCTTCCCTCAAGAACGGATAAGAGTTTAGAAGAAGTTCACAATGTATTGAATTTGTTGAATCAGTTCAAGGAACATAAATTGAGCATCTACTATGTAGGGATACCATGCTAGACCCAAAAGGGATAGATGGACAGACAGATAGGTAGACAGATGGCAGGCAAGTCTCTGCTCTCTAGTAGCTTATATGAAAATTCAGTACTCGGCTGCCTTCAGAGGGGACAGGTCTTTCACAGGACCTAGAACTGGCCAATAACAGACTACTTGCCATGTATTTGTTGAATGCATGAGTGAAATGAATGAATACCAAAATATCTCACCTGTTTGGGAAACTTCAATATCATCCTTATTTTTATCATCTCCTAAAAATTAGATTGAAATATCTCCATTTTTCTTTAAGGTTCAAAAATAAGATAAAAAATCAAAATCATCTTTTAAAGCCTGAGCCTAAGTAAAAGCAAAGGCAGAAAAATATTTTTCTGTGGTTTTAATTGTCCTAATCATTTCTTGCATCACTCTACATAGACTCTTGAACGTTGGCTTTCTGTGGGAAATTTCCCAAATGCAAATAAACATATTTCACTGAGTAAAATCCTGACACAAATGGAATGAGAAATAGAAACTTAGATGTAAACTGCTAAGTTAACCAATTAGCTTCTTAAAACAGTTGAAAGTCACAGACAGCCCTCAATACACAGAGACGGTTAATTAATTAACATTAGATGTGATTAATAATGAGTCTCATTTAATAGCAAATATCTGCCTGCAATAGCTGCATGACAGAACAAAAAGCCTTCAGAGAGCAAGCAACTATATTTATCCTGATTGTGTTTGGGATTTTAACATGTTTTGTGCAGGCTGACAAATGGCCTATTAATTATCTAATGTTGTCTGACAACAACAGCTTGATAAAGATGTATGTTTTTGAATCGCTAGATGGAAACTGCTGGAGAAGAGCCCCAGAGGGGCCTTGCTGTCCTAAAACTGGGCTCCAAGCCACAGTGACAGGCAAGACAAAGCCCTATCTCTCGCCACAGGCTTCACAGATAAAATATGGCTTGGCATTAGGGACTACTTTTTTTTTCTTTCAGAAAACTGCTTCTGCAATATCTGATTAGGAAAAGGAGGAGTAGGTCTTTACTAAATTGGGGTTAAGGCATAATCAATATCATATATGGAGTGTCTGGCCTATTCTGCATAAACACAGCACTTCGTATTATTAAGGAGTCTGTAATGCCGAGGAAGCATATGGCAGGACACTGCAGCTCCCTCTATTCCTTTTATTTAGAAGTTTATCTTCCAACCTGTTTGACAGCTGCTCCTAAGTGGTTTCACAGTGCCAAATTATTTTTATGATTGTTTGATGTTTTATTCTCCCATTTCAGTTAATGAGATAGGATCCCACAATGGCCATAATTCAGGGCTGTCAGAACTAAAAAGCATGCTTGTGGCAAGAGAGCCCGATGGTAAATAAGGCTAAAAGCAATGGATAATAAAAAACTCTGTTATCGGAGTCGCCTTTGCAATCAAAACTTGTTGGGGTCAGAGCCTTCCTTTCTTTGTGTGGCTTCTGGATAGTGCCAACCCAGCCTGAGGTCCCTGTCCACCCCAGCCACCAGCCAGGCCACCTCTGCAAACAAGTCCGTGTCTCCCTGGAAAGGAGAGGAACAATATTAACTAAGAGATGTTAGAAGGTCTTAAAGATAGCAGGTACTATATTCTAATTAAAAGACTTGTGCATCATTTACGGTGCCAAGTGAGTAATTTGTCATACGCGTTAGAGGGAAATTGGTCAACAAATAAACTTTATAAGAGTTCTGAGAAGAGCTTCATAATTGAAATCCCTAACAGTTTTGCTGGGAACTTTTATTAAGGCTTGAGGTTTTTTTGTTTGTTTGTTTTTTGTTTCCCTTCTGCCTCAAGAGTTGATAGAAAACTATCATAATGTAGCAACTTTCCTTTACCAAAGGAAGCCCTTTCTTAATCATATTTACAAATGTCCTAAGTATTAACCAGGTCATTTCGGCTCAAAATCAAAGTTCAGCACTTTCTTGACAGAGGGAAATGGCAGCCTCCTTTTGTTTGTTTGTGTTTTCATCTTGGCTTTTGTTTTTACTAATGGAGGAAGGATTTTTAAGAGAGAATTTACCAAGATACCTGCATTTAGAATTTATTTTTATTATCTTACACTGAAATCCACAATTTCTATTTTAGTGTAACATGAGCCCTGAAAATGTGATGATTAAAAAATCTGAAGTCACTATTAGGCTAAGTCTGTAATATAAATTATTATTCAAAAGTTCAAAAAATGGAAAGCTACCACTTTCCCAACAATATTTCTTTCTTCTTATTACACATTTAAAATAATGGTCCTTCATAGGCAGAAAATAGCATGGCAAAAACTCAAATAATAGTAAGTCCCATAACTAATTATAAAGCCTGACATGCCTCATGCAGAAACACTCCCCGATGAGTACCAAAGATTGGCTGCTTTATAAATATTTAAAGCCTGCCAGTAACCCCGGTTTTCCTCTCGCATCTAAGCCTAAACCATTTGTCTCCTCTTACAATCAACCATGTCTATGTGGTGTCATCATGTCTGAACAAGTTTGACTTACTACATGTTTTCCAGGATATAAAATTCAGGACATGACACATCTCCATAATGTGAATGGAACAATTACACAACCAAAGATGGGTGGAAAAAAAGAATTTTTAAATGGGCAAAGAGTCATTATAAGGTTAGCTAGCTCCAGAGAACTCAAGGCAGAAGAACTGAACATCAAAAAGTAATGGCTACGTATGTATCTAATTCCTACTGTGGACAATTGATGAAGATATAGGTCTTAGAGTAATCTTATGTGACCTTGAATTTCCTTTTGCAACTGAATAAAGTTATACAATTCTGGGATTTTCATAGCCATGCTAAAATAATACATATCTCCTCATTTATGCTGAGCCACCAGTGTCTCTAATCAGAACTAGTAATGGTGCCTGAGCAAAACTCTGAGAAAAACTTTGGCAATTCAACAAGAGGCGTCTATTAAAGCAGTCTTGGAAGAGGTTAAAAGGTAAAGACAATTACTCTGTGACTGATGAGCTGTCACCTTGCCTGAACTATCCTAAAAGCTATGAGCAGCACTATGAGAGTAACTCTCACAGTTTCTGAGCATCACATAGGTGAGTATAACTATCTCAAAAAACAGAAGCATGTCTGGCAACTCTGAGAACAAGAAACACACAAGCAAATTCAACTACAAGTCGTGAGTGGTACAGATACACTCAGGAGAGCTTGTGCAGCCTGATGGCGCCCAGTGCCCAGCCCCACACACTGAGTGAAACTGAGGAATGAACCAAAATGCCAAGACACTGGCCACCTCTATATCACCATTACAGCTGGTTTCATTTGTCTACCACAAATGTTGCTCCCACTTGTTTGGCCTGACTAATGTTTGCGAATATAATTCTCATGTGTTTGCTGGAAGAAAGCTTTTGAGATGGGTCTGTGCCAGGGGCTGCAAACTGGTGGCCCATGAGCTGTCTCTCTGGCCGGCAGAAGTGTTTTATTACATTCCCAGTGTGTTCCTCCTTCTCAAAAAAAAAAAAAAAAAAAAGAAAGAAAGAAAAATCACTTTACTCGCCAATATTTTAAAAATGGGAAGATTTTATATTAAAGAAATAGGATTTCTTGGAAATTCCTGGCAACACAGATCCACACTTCTGGAGGGAAACAATTACCCAAGTGCCCTTCAGACATCACAACCATTCTTCCATCCTAAATTATCCCCTTCCCTCCTTTACATTTCCTGCCTGGCTCCTGCTCTGGCTGTTACACAATACCTAAATTCTAGTAAATTCTTCCTCCCCCACTCATTTCACACAAATGAAGAGAGGTCCAGGGAATTTCAATGGAAGTGATCAAGGTCACAAAACCAAATTGCTTCAGAAGTGGGTTTAGATCTCAGATCTCCTAACTCACAAATCAAGGCCATTAATCTTTACGTATTCCCTAAACCGGTCAGAGTTTGCTTTCCAGGGACTTGGTGTCTAGTGGGGGACAGGAGATGTGTTGTAAACGGCTGTAACAAGGTAAAAAGTTCCTCTTACCTCAAAAACGAAAACAAATTGCCACAGACCCTCATTATAGCCTTTACCTGGGAATTTTTTAGCAATGCGGAATTTTCTGCATTTTAACAAGCCTCCTCAACCTCAGGATTCAAATCCACCTTCACCTTGGAGAAGCCCTGCTCTCAGGTGGGGGCAGAGGGAGGAAGGCTTTCCATCAAGCCCAAGGTACTTCCTATTATCCTTCTCCAAGGCTGGAACCACAGGGCCACATGGTCTGTTGCCTGTGGCCACCATAATACCGCACGCTGCAAGCTTAACCAGGATTAGTAATAAACAAACCACTAACTTAGGACTCTTCCCTTGGTCCCTAGACCAAGAAGAGTCCGTGTTCTCACTGTGTTTATCTTTCCAATGTGAAAAGGTAAGGATAGGAACCAGAAGACCCAGCCAGAAGCAGGCCAGAGGATGTGATGTGGGGCAGATCTTCTGCAGGATGTCTGAGAGAAAAAGCACATCCAGGGCCTGGCTGTCTGCAGCAGCCAGACCCAGGTCCAAATATTATTAATTTCCCTCCAATTCCATCGTGCTCCAACCCTGTTCACGGCTCTGCTGCTGTTCACAGCTAGAAGCCGCTCCCAGTGGGAGCCCTGCCCTGTGTCTGACAACCCCTTCACACCCTTATCCCTGACCAGAAGGGCAGGGAGCTACACTAATAGACAGTCCAGGCATGAGGCATCACTGAGGAGAGGCTACTGGTTGTTGAGATACTCAAGAGGATTTTTTTTTTCTCTAACTTAAGAACTTTCAGGACTTACATTTGAGGATAGCAGAGTAGTTACTAGAGCTACATATTTGTTTGGGGCTCTCTGCACAGAGAGGATTGAATTCTAGATCCAGGGCATGAAAATAAAATACATAAGTGAATGAGTGCATACCTAAAGGGAGAAGAAATTTTCCTTAGGATGTAAGTACTGAAAAAACTACTTGTTCCTCTTGCCTGATGATATCAGACCCAACTTGTATGTGTGCTAAGAAGCAGAATATAATGAAAGAATAATAAGAGAAGAAAATGAACTGCAGTCTTCCTTTTGGTTCCCTAATTGTGGTTTGGACATACAAATGATACTTTCCCCTAAAAAAGAATCTCTGATGTCCATGTTTGAATAATGGATGCTGCCATTATTACTAAACCTGTCACCTCTGAAATACGAGGGCAACATACCTGTGATGCCATCAACCAGACATGCTGAGGATTTGGGTTTCCCTCATCTTTTCTCTCCCTTGAATAAGAGCAAATGCATCCATATTGTTGAAAAGCATGCACAGAAATGTGATATAACCTAAGCTAGGTTTTTAGGTGTTCCTTTTTCCAAGGCCAAGGAAAGAAAATAGATGACACCACAAGTTTAATACTAATTGATTTATTACCTGCCTAAGCAAATCCTGGGCTGTGCAGTGGCAGGCTTGGACTTAAAGCAAATGATTTACAAGATAATGTTTGACTCTGGGAAAGGGTAATCAGATCCAGATACAATGGATGATAGGATAATTGAGAAGAAATAAAAGAGGATAAATTGCCATGTGCTAATGAGTTTACAGGCCCTAATGGGAAGGACATCAGTTTTAACACTCAGGTTATGAGCTAGGAGCAAATCTTTTTCTCCCCCACCCCCTGCTTCAACTGCTAAAGATGTAATGCTGAAACAAACCAAGATTAATGGTATCCCACTCATTTACTTAACCATTCTTTACACCTCAGACAGCTTCCTGTATTAAACATATAGGGTTGCGGTGCTTATTTTTTAAAACCAACTTTACTCCAAGCAGTTCCTGTCAGCAGATGCCACTTACCCAACAGCGCCAGGATATAAATGTTTTGGGCTGAGTCACTTGAACAACAACTCTTCTGCTTCCCAGGTCCCTGGGGCCTTGGTGCCTGATGAGTTCACACCGTTATCTGCAAGCCTTTTGGCCTAACAGAGAATATTCCGAACCATTTATGCAACCTGGGTGCACTCACATTTGGAAATGGTTGCCCGAGTAGCAATCATGTCTCGCCTCATGATTCATTTTTATATCTCACTCACCCGCCATCCCACATCACCAGTGAGGACTGGTGACACTTTATTGGTATTTTTGATTACCACTATAGCCATCTAAATTTTTCACAGGATGGGGTCTCTGGTCCAAATGTAGCTAGCCGCACACTGGACTGAGGGTACAGGCTACAAAGAAATAAAGGGGCAGTGCTGAGCAGGGCAATTGGGAAGTAATGTAGAGTTGAGGCTCTTTCTAGGAGATGGAGAACCTATTCCCTTGTAATGTTTCCACCAAATGAAGTTTAATATGATGAATCGTGGTCCAGCTCCAGCACGGCTGTGCCTCTCAGAAAGTACAGCATTTAAACGTGCCTGAATGATGACTTGATTCCCTTACACAAAAGCAGAAGGATGCTACAGAAGGACATATCCAAAATGGCTATTTCTGCCTGTACTGGGAAGGTTACTTTAGAGCATTTCACATTTGCTTTGGAAATCTGAATGTTCATTTCACATTTACCGACACTATCCTGGGTAAATTGTACTCTTCGTCACAGCAGTTGATTTGATGTTGTAGTTGGATCATAAATCATAATTGAGTGATTCTTCCTCAAACCATAATTATTTTCCCTACCTTTTGTGGATAAGGTTCTTAGGCATTGATTTGAAACTGACAAACTGACTTTTTCTGAATCAAGCAGTTTCACTACAAAACTACACGGGCAATATTATTAACCCTTTCTGACTAGAAGGAAAACCTGGGTTCTTTCAAGTATCCAGCAGTAGTAAAACTTCTGAGTCATCTTAATTGGGAGACTGGTAAAATCATTTTAAGTTTGTCACACTGCTGTACATTTCACTAAGCACTTTTATTTAACTGAAAAGTTGAACAGATAGCATGGGAAAGGCTGTTTTTAGTTTTCAGTTATTATTGAGCATAGCTGTGGTAATGCAGAGGAATTTGTTCAGTCTAATCAAACGCTAAGGTTGTTTTTAACCAACATGGTAACTGTTTGTAAAGAAGTGAATGCTCCTAACAAATCTTTCGGCTTGCCCTCCAGCCCCTTCCCACCCCTCCACTTCCCTACAAGCCCTGCATTCCCTTACTTTGCAACTATACATTTTAATACTTTACAGAGAAAAACCTATTTTTAATAACTTACATAGCAAACCTGTTCTCAAGTGTACTAAGGGTTGCCTCCAATTCTGCCCAGCCCCATTTTGGTGGAATTCTTACAGTTTCTGAATTAGACCTGCCATGCTAATTTAATGCAGGACTATTTGTGCAAAAGCCTATGACACTAAGCAGCAGAGAAGGCTGGGATAGTATTTTCTCCCTAAGATTAAAGCTGATCATTTTTAACCCTTTAGGCTACTATATCTCTTATCCAGAAACTTAAATAGTAGGTTCTCCCTGTTGTTAAAAAACAAAACAAAAAATGTCCAATTTCTCAGGCAAATAAACTGAGTCCGAGTTGTTACATTCCTTCCTAAGGTCACAGAAGGAGCAGAAAAGCTGGGAACCAGTCCTGGGATCCCTGACTCCGACGTCCCCACTGGGAACACTCGACAATACTGACACCCTCCGTGAACTGAATCCAAAAATTGTCAAAGATAAGTTGTTTCCTTATATTGTTCAAAAAGGGAGGAAAAAAAAAAAAGAATAACTTTCCCACAGAGAGAAAACAAATAGTGAATGAGCTCTCTCTTCATCCTATAGAACTCTATGGGAGAATATTTTTTTCTTATGATACTTAAAAAGTCAGTTTGGATTGCTGCCTAATTTACAGACATTTCAGAACAGACCTATTTCTTGTCTAAACAATAGAGGTATCAGGTCATAGAATTTCAGAATTGGAAAAGACCTTGGGGATCAGAGAGTTCAACACCATCATTTTACAAACTAAGAATCAGAAAGATTAGATGACATGTACATGTTTACAAGTGGTTCAACAGAGGCAATTAAATAAATTGCAAGAGACTAAATCTATCTGTATAAATACTCCAATTATTCTACTAAAAAAAAGTTCAAGGATGTGTTATCTAAAACACATTTATTATTTCACATGGTAAGAATTGGTTTCTGCCCTCCCAAGGAAATCAGTCTCATTGCAAGAAATTGAACAAGTACCAACTGGCCCCCCACAAAGCCAGTCCACTACAGAATCCATGGATCCAGGTTTTGGCAATAGCTGAAAGAGGAAATGGTAGAGATTATCATGATTGCCAAGCCTGGTACAACACAGGGATTAAATAAGAAAAGGGGCAAAAACATCCATGGAGGGGAACCAGATAACATATGGGAAAGTCTGCGATATATGGGGAGCTCAAGTTCCAGGTTCAGGTATCAGTTGGCCAGGGCCTTTTTGAAAAATAATCCTTATCTTTTATTTGGTGCCCTCCTTGCCTTCCTGTTCCTTCTCAGCCAGTAAAACCTGTAACTTTGGAAGCCAGCTCCTCGAGAGAATCAACATTCTTTCTAAAGCGGGCAAGCTGTGGCACTGAAAGAACATTACCAAGGATGTGGTATGTTAGTATCGGACAGAGCAGAACTGCTCAGGCGAGCTGAGTTTTAAATTTCCACTTGTTCCCTATCCACCCCGTCTTACTTGCCTATTTCATCTACCATGGAAATTAATTGTGAAGACGAAAAGTGAGTGACTTCTAAGTGAGCAACTTAAAAGGTTTTGTCTTTTAAACTGTGGTTTCATCTGACTAATTATCTGGGCAGAAACTGTGGTGTGGATGAATGTTCAAATAGATGTTTTTAGAAAGATATTTACATGAAGAAGGTGTCAAAAACACAAGGTTTAATCTTGTTGCTGCCAGCCCTGGCTAAATTTTGGAGAATGCTAGAATGTTACAACTAGTATTCTAGGCAAAGAAATGTGTGCCTCTGGCTATCCAGAACCTTTATTTTACAAATGAGATTTAGGTTTGCAGATTTGGCCAAGGTCATTTAGCCAATAAACAGCAAAGGCTTCCATTGCATAGCTTTTTCTAGCTATTCTGGGCCAGGCCACACAGGTCTAAAAAGAAAACAGCAGAACAAAATATTGCTCCCCATTTTTAAAAAGATAGGTTTTTGAAAGTGATAGTGTAACTAAATTAATCACAGCTGCCTGTGGGTACAAAAGTAACAGTAGAACATACAGCTGATAAGGGAGTTCTTTAACTCCTGAAGGAAGGTAAGATTTAAGGCCACCTGTGGGAAGTCAAAGGCGTCAGTTAAGGACCCTAGAGATCAACAGGAGCAGTGGGAACTCTGGTGAGCTGGTTTCATTATAGACTTTTCAACCCCACATATAGTCTCAAAGATGGTGGACTGGCATTTTTGTAGCAGAGTTAATTTCTTACTCTATTTTATTATAGAGAGTTGTTTTCCCTCTACAAATTCCCTTTCAGAGCATATAAATTGGCTCTCAATCACCAAGCCTTGGTGGAGCTCCAAGAAGCCAATCTTAGATGTCTCTGAGTGAGATTCAAGTGAGAGACAGGCTCTACCAACAACCAAATCCTACACAGCCAATCCATGGGACCACAGGCACCAATGAGAGCCCGTTCAAGAGGGTAGAATTTCAACAGTTAATAGCACAACGTGCTAGATTTCAAATGTTATATATAGATATAATTTTGTTCTTACACCAATATGCAAAGATGTTGAAGAGAAAATGGCACACTGAACGATGGGCTCAATATCAGGCAGCCAAAATTTTTCCCTTACGCTCTTTCCCACCTCTGTCAGTAGGTGGTCTAGAACACCCTCTGGACTAGCAGCTCCTTGAGAGCAGGGAGTAGGAGGTTTTTGTTTTGTTTTTTCTTTTTCATCATTAACACCTACCCGGCGCCTGGCACATAGTAATTGCTCCATGAATACTTTTGGAATTCACACACAAATTAGTTAATTCCCCATTTGGTTTGGTGAAGGAAAAAACTCCGTGATAATTTTATTTATCCAAATTGGACAGACATGCTTATGGATACTGGGAGCACTGCTAAATTGTGTTTTGTGATTTTTTTCTTTTCGTTTCAAATCCTACAAATAATACTGCAGCTATAAAGAATGCTGTAAAGGTATTCTTTATTTCTAAGTGCATACACCAAACACAAATATAGTTTTACATTCTAGAATTTAACAGAAAACATTGTTTTGAAAATGTCTTAAAAATAAACATACCCAGTACCTGAATTATTTGTCTTTGAAATCTCAGCAAAAAAAAAAAAAAAAACCTGCAAACTCTTAACAACATGCTCATATACAAAACATACAGACTGACTTTTTATTTAACAAACCAGAAGCTGAGACATAAGGAACTTGTTTTTCAAAGCCCAATTCAGTAAGACTGAAAGTTTTCTTGTTGGTGGGCATAAAGGTTCATTTTCATCATTTAAGCTAGTGGAGCATTTGAACAAACATTGAGTTCAGAATATTTCATGGACAAAATAGAACACACATGTAATTTTACAATGCAATTTAAGTATAAGGAAATGGATTTAATGCCCCAGCCATGGGGCATTAAAAAAGAAACCATCCCACTGGGAAATGGAAGGATTAAGCAGAGATTCTTGTGCAGCATCATTCATCTTGCACAGATATCAGCCTGATGCTCATGTGAAAACATGAAAACTCCATCTGTTCCCTAGGCATACTTTAGTTTGTTGTTCAGATGGTTTGTTTTAAAACTTAATTTGTAATGGTTAAGTTAGTTACTTCAACTGAAAAAGTGGACAAAGGAGCTTGACATCTGGCTTTGCTGAAAGTGTTAAGATGTATTTAAGCAGGTGAGCTTCATCTCTACTTACAGCATAAAATGAATTAGAAGCTAGATTCCACCTCAAGATAGATAAGCACCAATCAACATATCAGTGGAAACAAAATAGAAATAAGAAGATAATTATCTTTTAAACCCTGAGGCAATCTCCAAATATACTTACACTGTTTGGGTGCCTTAGCCATATCAGAAATTTGACGTAACTTATTCTACTTCCGTAGTGAGATGTTAAATATTTCGACACGTGAATGCGTTGTACCTCCAATTTTTAAGTTTTTCATTTGGATTGCAGTTGCAGGCAGCTGGGGGAGTGCAATAAAATGGCCTTCATGTCCTCTTACATGGCAATTTGCTTCTTCATTGTCATGATGTCATATACCAAATATGTACACCAAATATATTTTTATTAAGTATAATTTTATTCAAAGAATTGAAGATATATAATGTGGAAATATTTACTTCATTCACCTGTTCTTCGGCAAGTGATTCTAGTTCTTCTATACCCTTGGCCAAGGGATGACCCTCCTCAGTCTGGGAAGCGTGGGTACAGGTTGCTGAGGGACACCCACGGAGGAGCAAGGGTGGAAGAGAAGACCCCCTACCCTCTAGCTAGCCAGGGCAGCCTGGAGAGCAATGGTGCAATGCATATCAGAGCTGAGACATCTGAGGCAATGATGTGACTCCGATCCCAATTAAAGATGAGATAATAATTACGAGATAACCATGATATTAAAAATGAGAGCATTCTTACATATGTGCCTTTTAAAGACTGACATTTGGGTTTCTGATGATGAGATTTCAAAAACAAATAAACGAGACCCTGGAAAATTTTTATTTCAATTTTAAATGTTAAAGTTAAATGTTATATTTCAGAATGGAAAAACATATTTGCCTTGGGCATGTGCACTTAAACGTAAAGCACACCTTTAGTAAAAACCTACATAACAGCAAAACAGTATTTGAAAGGAAGAAGTCTCAAACTATTACTATGCAAAACTCTTCCAACTGCTCCAAAAGGCTATCTTGCGATCACATCATACACTGGGTTTATCTGAAAAGCACCTTGCGCTTTCTCTCATTCACTGCTGCTTACTTTTATTTACCCTTGTTTTATCTGCTTTGTCTAGGTCTGGGTTAGAAACAGCAAATTTAGAGGTAGCATGTAGGGAACAGTGTTACAAACACATAGAGCACCAAAAAAGTTAATTAACTTCCTGGGACAAAAACTGAGAAAGAAAAAGAGAGTGAGAATGAGGATTAAAACACCACAGCAGTAGAGCATTCTGGGGTGATATGGAGTGGAGGCAAATAGCCCTAGAGGTTCTTATTTAGTGTTTAATAATTGATATTCCTAATAGAAACATAAATCATCCAAAAAAGTATTAAATTATGTAAGTAGATATTTTTATTTACATGTGCATTACATACAGGTGTAATGCACTTTTAAAAGATTTTCATTTAAATTGATAAAATAGAAAATTTTATTGCTTATATGAGAAAGCTTTACCTACTTGGAAAATTCTCCAGGAAACTGAGGGATTATTGTATTATTCATTCAAATTTATTGGGATTTATGGCCATATGTTCACCTTAAATGGTATCTTTACTTCTTTATCAATTTACTACATACCATAATTTCCCTTGTCCACAGCTATCCCATTTCAGGTAAGTCAGAAAAAGAGCAGCTTCACCACTGTTCATCAAATCTTTGTCAACGACGAGAATAAAATATTCAAGGTTTCTTTCTTCCAGCAGGAAATTCAATTAAACACTAAATAGTAAACCCTTTTTAAAGAAGAAATCCACTGATTTCTTCTGCTTTACTGTCACTAGGGCTTCAGGTATCAATTCCAAGTACATTTGTTTTGTAAAATGTTAAAAAGTGTCCTTGAGTCACCTCTTTTTATGTGGAGAAATTTCCCCCTTTAAAAATCTCACAACAAAGTCTTTATCATATTAGAATCATAAGGGAAAAAAAGTAAAACTCTTCATACCAATGTATTTCAAAGTTTAAGCTCTTCTCCTCCCTATCTTTGTGCTCTGTTTAATTCCCTAGTGTGTTTTAAGTTCTTCATTTTGAGGCAGCCTTGTATAAAGATTAGGAGCAGCAATTCTGGAGCCAGACTGCCAGCATTGTTCAGGCAGCACTGCCCTACATGGCTGTGTAATCTTGGGCAAATTACTTACTTCTCTGTGCCTTAGTCTCCACATCTGTAAAATCAGGATATGATAGTACCTGTTCCCTAGTATTGTTATGAGGATTAAATGAGTCATTATGCATAAAGTGCTCAGAACAGTGGCTGACACATAATAAGCTTTATATAAGTGTTTGTTATATAAATAAAACAAAATAAAAAGCTTCATGACAGTCATTGATTAGATTCCATTTGGACAATGCCAGATAAATGGCTAGCACTTTGCCTGTCTTAGATTACCATCAAAATGTGATCTCTCTCGTTTTACACTGATTTTTTTCTGTGTGCGTTGACATCCATTTTAACATAATGACATCATTTCATTTCACTTTGGCCTCAGCTGTTAACAGTGCTATTGAACACTTGGTTCGGATTAATTTATCTTTCACATTTTAATATGGCTTTCTCACTAGAAAAATCCTCATGATGTACTAAGCAATTTTATTTCAAGAAAATTCAATCTTGGGGATAAGGTGATTACTTCTAAAAATAGCCATAAAAATTACAACTCACCTGGCCTTTCCAAATTTTTTCTTCTTTTGCTCAATAACAGAATCTATCTTGGTCTTCTGGGTTTGAGCTCATGATATTTGGTATATAACATATAGACTGTATCTGATCCTCTTCTAGAATAACAGCTTCAAAAACCACTGTACTTCGGAACTCGGGGTACAGTCATGGGATAAAAACATGTCAAAAAACTCAAACTTGCATTTTAAAAGGTGTATGTCTACTTCACTTTGATTTAGAAGTATTGTGCTGCCACCTGAACATTTGACATAAAACCTTTGAAGAATCAAAGTACAGAGCAAGAGTAGAAAAGACTCTCATTGCTACTGCTGGGCTAGGAATACACAGCCTTAACAGTCCATCAAAGGAACCTCTAAAAGTCCAAACACTTGCTTCTGCATATTCCAGTTGGGCTTCCAGCTGAATTAATGTGAACACCCATATTGGTATTTAGAAGCGGGTCCTTCTCAAAGAAGCCTTGGTGCACACCTTTGACCCTTAACTGGGGTGTTCAAACATTGCCTGTGATGATGACTCCCAGTGAAGGCTCTGTGCTATGCTTGGCTGCATTTCTATCTGAGTGCCAACAGCAAGATAAATGAAAGACTGGTTCACTGGAGTACTGGTGGTTTGGGGGCTATTGATTTTTGGTCCATTCTCTTTAAAAGTGAGATCTAAAAAGTTGACAGAGGGTCATTAATTTCATCATATACTTGTTGTCTCATCCATAACCAATCCAGGGTCTGAGTGTGCTTGTCACTCTGCGTTTGCACTTTATTTGTTTAGGATTTTCTTGGTGATTCCACTTTCTCCCACCCCCCTGCCTTTCACTGTGGGCCCTTTAAACAGAGAAAGGAAAGAGATATGCCAGTTTGTGGATCTTTCTTGAAGTTATATTGGGGGTACTCTGTATAAATTTATAGATACAGATATGTAGAGAGAGGGGGACTCAGATAATGGAAAGCACTAAAAAGTCTCACAAAATAGTCTCTGCCCACCAACCTTGGTTTAAAAATGAAAAACTCCACTCAAAATTCATCAATCCTAATTGTTCAATTAGCTCCAATTGAATAAACACTTACATAAGTGAACCGGCAGTCTTGTTTTAATGAAATATTAAAATCCAAGTTGCCAACATTCTTTTAGGAAAAGCTCACGGGCTCTCAGCAAACACTGTTGAAGCATATAAAAATAATTGATAGCAATGACAATTAATTGAGTTCCTTTGGCTGTAAGTTCTGAACAGGTCTACCAATCCTTCAAGAAACACCAAACTGAGTTTTAAGATGTCATGAAAACATCTCACTGGTGATTTTATTGTTGTTATAATGGCAGGTTTATTTGTTTGTTTGTTTTTTAATAGGGTAAGGAGAGTCTGGCAGCCTCCATAATTATTATTGAAATAACCATCAAATAAAATCTTTAAGCCTGGTTGAATATTCAATGAGCTGTGGAAATCTGGAGTGCATGAAACAATAGCACAGGGCAAGAGTTGAATTCCAGAGAAATGAGCAGGGACTTTCAGATAATGCTGCAGCAGCCATCCTACACACTTGGGTCCGACCTGACTTGGGACATAGTCAAGACTATTGTGTCTGTTTTGAAACCCAATGCAAGGCTGCATGTGAGGAAAGCAAAAGAAAATGTGATTAAGTTCGCGGACCAAGGCAAGGAAATCCAGTATTAATAATATCACAACCTGCCAGTAAATCTCTATTTTATAGGTGAAGAAATACACTTCTACTTTAAAGTGTGTTTTTATATACCCTTGAGTGCCCAACTAGTTAAACTACCAAGGGAGCTCTACATGATTTAGAAGTTAATCCTTCAAATGGCTAACAATTGAATGCCTCAGCTGTTTGTAGTTTCCTACTGCTGGCTAATTTCATTTTCGTTTCATATGTTCACTGGTAAGTTTTCATTGTTCACTGACACTGAGGTTATAAGTGTAGTTAATTTAAAATTGTTAAAATGAGGCTGGGAACCTTCACAGCTTTCTGCCCGCCACAGCCAGACCTGAGAGAATGTGGAGTGAAAAACTCCATCAAGAAACTCAATTGGGAAGAAAATTCAGATGGCCCAGCTTAGGGTCACCTTTAACAATCATGGGTAGTGATGTAAACAAACGACTATAAAATATGTATAGGCTTCTAAGATCTGAAAACATTTGACGCTTTACATTATCTCAGACTCTGTGGTTGCTTTTTCTGGTCTACTCATTTCTCCTCTTTTTATTTCAAGTCATTTTCTCTCAAAGCCATTGCTGGAAGTTGCAGCAAAAGATAAACCCAACAGCCTTCTGTGCTTCTCACCACCAAAATCCCTGGATTTTCTTTTGCATCTTTCTATCCCTAATGACCATCAGAAGGAGAGCTCTTCCCGTGGCTGCGGCACTTGCTCTCTCACTGCCCCCACTCTCCCAGGGCTCCTTACCACCCTCCTTTTAGCTGCTCAGATGCACAAGCCTCCCTACCATTTGTCAGTCCCATGGCTGAAATACTCTTCCCTCTTCACCAACTAACTCCTCATCCCTTCATCTCAACATAAGTATCACTTGCTCAAGGAGTCTTGCTGATTGGCCAGAATCACGTCCACTGGTACTATGTTCTCACTCTCTTGTACACAACAAAATATTTAATTCTTCATAGCACTGATCAAGATTGTAATTAAACTCGTCCTCTTGTAATTAATTTGTAATGTCTGTCTTTTCCATTAAAATCCAGATCATCGACATTCTTTTAAGAGAAGCTTGTGGGCTCTTAACAAACACTGTTAAAGTGTATAAAACTAATTGATAATAAGGACAAGTAACTGAGTTTATTTGGCTGTAGGTCCAGTTAAGTTCTAGGTAGCTAGGGGCCATATATCTTATTCACTTTCCTATTTCCTAGATGATGGCATACACTCAAATTTTTGATGAATGAATGAATGAATCCATTCCAGGATGAGTTTTCTCACCTGAAAAATGGAATTAAAAGGACTCCTCATTTCTCAATGTTGTTATTAGGATGAAATGATAAAATATACAAAAAACACTTTACATACCATCAAATGCTATAGCTATTATTGTTAACACATAGTGCTAGTAGTTGTTGTTAGATCCAGTTCTAACATATGGAAGCAATTGCTTGAGAAGAACTTGTCGAATGATGACTACTCTGATCTTCCTCTTCATGCAAAAGCAGCCAACCCCCAGCGTGTGAATGGTTCCCACAGCCTCCCTCAACCCGCCAGCCTCCTAATCAGCCAGCCACCAAGGAACATGATTTCAGACCCTCATAATTCCATTTTCATCACGGTCTTTGTGGAACTCCCAAAAGATTTGTTGGGCACTCGGATGGGTGTTAGAATGTAAAGTTTTTCTAGAACAAAAAATGGCTGTGGCGGGAGGAATGTACATTCTGATAGTGAGACAAACCACAGAAACAGGTTATTACAATTCCAGCTTCAGAGCCACAGAGGAGGAGCCACAGAGCTCAATCAGATCATAAGAGAATGGCACCAAGTTCAACCTAGAGCCTCAGGAATGACTTTCTGGAGGAGATAGTGACTAACCAAGGTTTCATCAGGCAAAGGAGGTAAAAGAGTGTTCCCAGCAGAACAGGAAGTATGAACAAGAAACAGTAAAAAGAAGCCCAACTTGCCAATCAAGTAGGCTATCCGTAGGAGACCAGCCGAGAATCTTTATCTACAATATCTTACTTTTCTAGCAGTTACAGAGGAGCCTAAATCTGAGACTTAACTTTTATCAGCCAAAAGTAAAATTGCCAGATTCCCAGCAAAATCAGCTGAAAGTGGATTAAAATCAAAATCACTACTTCATAATACCTATTTTATTATCAGCTAAATGAAGCTGCTTTTAGAAAAGCTATTCCCATAATAATTTTCTTTCTGTAAAACCAATCATGTGACTGTATGACAACTTAACATTTCTGTGTTCAAATATGTCTTTTTCCATTCCAGCCCAAAAACCCACATCCTTTTCCCCTTCCCTGCAATGCTCCCTTGCATTCATAAGTTCTCTGTGCCCACAGAGATAACACATATTTTTCTCAGGGTCATTTTGGAGTTTGAGGAATATGAAATAGACAAAGTGGGTAATTTTTCACACTTAGAAGAATTTCCCCATTATGTTTTGACTCTTTTTTGTGCATAGCTGAAAAGAGATTAACGTAACTTACTTTCTCCATTGATTGGTTTCACAGATTACCATGGAAGATGGCCTCCAATCAAGCCAAACAAAACAGAAAAGCCCATAGAACTGACTTATTCTCGATTATGGAGCTGAGGTCATCAGAGGAGAACCTCTCAGCAGGAAGCCTTCCCAAGAGACTGATAGGACAGTTAAAGTTCAAGAGTAGTCAAACATTAAACTACTTAATTATTCTCTTCTCCAAAAGATACCCAAAAGCACTAGGGAAACAGAAGTTTCCCTTTAAATTCAAAAAACTATTATTAGCCAAGCATATGTGCCAAGAATATAAAAGTCGAATGATTACATCATTCATCAGATCATTTCATTTTACAGCAGTGTGGAGTTGATTACACAGTGTCGGGGTCAGACCAAAATGACAATTCTAGTCTATTGAGGAGCACTTCTAATAAGGAGGTGGGGTTTGGGCAAGACAGTAAGTCACAAAAGATACATTCCAGCTCCCTCCAGTCATAGCCTCTATTTCCTATTCCAGAAAAGAACAGGGGGGAAATAATGTAAGTCCTGAAATCCTATGAGACTGCACTTAAACTCTGAGGTCTAAGAAGCGTTCAGTTTGACATTCACAGGAAGCCCAAAAATCTGGATTTGGTTTTATGGGAGAGAAGATAAAGGGGGGCTTATGCAACGACAACCAAACTGCAATCAGATCATCACAGATCCTCATGATCAGCTACGGATTTTTTCCTTTAATAACCCTGTCCTTCCTGTTGAAGCTACTGCTAGCAGAATAACACAACTCTTGTCACAATTTCTACCATGAAGGGAGGGATGTGGGGAGCAGGTGTGTAAAGGGGAGGGAGAGTTGGGTGGAATGGAAAATGCCCTTTATTAGACTGGTCCCTCTATCACTGTAGGTATTCCTTCCTCTATTCCCAGAAAGGGAGAGAGAGAGACATTCTAAGGTACCATGAGTCACAGTATTTGCTATGTAAGCCCAGTAAGTCACAAACGAAGAAATAACTTTCGAGTCCCAAGGATTCTATTCCCAGAAGCATAAACTATGAGGAATCTGATGTATTCATCACCCAGGCATAAAGTGAAACTAACTATCACATTCAGTTGTTCATCAGGGAACTCACAGCAGGCAAGAAATGATCATTTTAAAGATTTATAGATACATTCTATTACTTAAAGATGAGCCTAGGCCTTTTTTTGCCATTACAATAAGACAAACCTTCAAATGCACAATGTCTTTATTTCATTACCTCACCTTTATTTTTGCTTCTCCTTTTCTAAGTCTGCCTCTGAAACAGAACGAGAGGCTTCTGCTTTAAATTCCAGATTCCTATCCTGCCTAATACACACCTAGCAGGTATTCAATAAATATATTTAAATGTATACATATGTACTATTTAATCATTTGATAGAGAACACTGATAAAATGAAGCAAAACTTTTCAGAAACCTCACGAGCTCTTTGGGCTCAATGTCCAGGAATCTAACAAGGAAGAAAGTGCCACCCCAGTTGAGCAATATTATTCTTTCTTAGATTTCTAGGCTCCCATGGTACTAGATAATGTACCTAAGTCCAACAGGTTATTCACTGCTTTTTATTTGTGCCTCTAATTTCTGTTTTTGTTTTTTTTTCTTTCCTCCTGGCTCCTCATCAAAATGCCTGAAGTCACATTTTTATAATCTGTAGGTGAACAAAGCACTTTTAGTCTCCCTTCTGTTTCTTCTCTACTAATTTTCCCGCTTCCACTTACACAATTTTCCATTTAACAGTTTTCCTGACTATTTCATCCATGATCTCTTGCTTTAATTATGTATTTTTATTTATGTCTAATAGTTTTAGCAACTATGTTTTGTGGTCCATGTGTCAAGGACCTCTGGTTTAAGATCTTCAGCTGTGTAGACTTGGGCGAGACTTCCTGTTTTCAAGTCTGCATGTGCTAGGGTTATGATAGTTTTTCTCTCCCCATTTAAGATGTCAATTTACTCAATGGTGCTCATAACTTTGTAAAAGAAAGTAATAATGATATAAGCCTGGATAATGTTTATTTTATTAAACTGTCTGATACGTATGTAAAGCTACTCCTTTTCTTTAACCAACAAAAATTTAATGGGTAAGGTCACTATTATGGGGGGAAAATATGTGCCAGATTTTTAAATGTATCAATCAAAATATTTACTGAACCTCTAGTTTGTGTCTACTTGATAGATATCAACAAATACAGACAATATGCAAATACCATGCCAGTGGTCAGAGATTTTAAAATCACTTATGATACCATAGGGAAGGATCTGTTATAAACCAAGAGTCTACTGGTTTTCCAAATAGCAATGGTTCCAAACCTGTGTGAAAATCAGAAGAATCTTGGAAGCTTTTATAGGAACGCAGAATCCTAATTCTGAATAACAGACATTCTGAATAAAAGTGCGCTCAAGAATTTGTATTTTTTAAGCATCCCTAGTGATCAGAATGACCACCTCATCTAAAAACTGCTGATCTGTCTGGTCCTCGTTATAATCCACAGGCTGGTCAAAAACACAAGAATAAATGTATGCAGTTCCCTGCCACTGAAAAAAGAAAAAAGAGAGTCCTTTGTCTCTGAATGCTTTAAACCTGGAAATTCAACACTGCAATTTAGAAAACATTGAGCAATCACTATGTTGTACTGTCCTACATGCCAGGTTAGGAAGCAACATATTTAGATACCCATAGACTCTTGGTTCTGGGTAAAAGACAGGAAGGCCGATTATGAACACAGAAAAAGAGGAGAAAGCAAGAATACAAAAAAAAATCTTTAAATTGAATGTATAGGAAGGTTATCAGAGAGAGGGGGGCCACGTTTGCATCTCTCCTCCTCCTTCTCTGAGCTCAACTCAACATGACAAGCTGGGTCAGTAGTTGAGATGGAAATGGGACAGGTTTGAGAAAAATGCTGATGAACATGCCAAACAATGCACATAGTTTCCAAGTGCCCCTTCTCATTCACAAGACAAATTTCTTTTGTAGTGGTTTAAACAGACCTTATGGCAAGAGTTACATTATGAATCCTTTGAAAACTCTTGGGCAGGACCACCCAATGATGCCAATCACACCAGAAAAACAACTGTCCGGAGGAATCAGTCTGGAGGAAAGAAATCTCCACTACTGCCTTTGGTAGTGCAAATATCAGTATCTATATCTCTACATATGTGTATGTATCATACATATATGGAAGGATGGATAAATGGAGAGATAGAAAGACAGATAGACAGATGATGGATGATAGGCTGAGCTTGCAAAAAAACTAAAGGGTAGATACTCTTCTCCCATCTTACAGATAAGAATACTGAGGTTTGGTAAATGTATGTACCCTTCCCTATATCTCACAGATATTAAGGGT